>NC_133208.1:4935914-5008414 GCF_958299795.1 Porites lutea | reverse complement strand
CAGCCATCTAGCACTCGTACCAAAAATGCTAGATCATTATTGGTCTGACTGTGTTTATTCCTTCTTTCACAGGAAGCCCTGCGATTGTTCCCGTCAGTCCCTTTCTTTGCACGAACGACTACTGAAGACTTCCATATGGGTATAGTATTTTTTTTTATCTGTGTCTCCTATTCCTTAATCACTTACGCAGTCGTTCTTTGAGTCGATGGAAAGTGCGAAGTCTGATCTAAAAATAGCTTATAGCTGTCATAGGCACCGTTCACACTTGGTAATAGTGCCGGGCACGGTGCCCGAGTACGGTATTCGCTGGGCACTAATGTGAACTCACCCATCTTTCACGTACCCGCGCGGACATTCGGGCAGGGTGCCGGTGCCTACTCGGGTACAAAGTGGGCACCGGGTCCCTATGTGCACACTGTTTTTTTTTTAGTTCTGGGGTAGTCCACTGCTTTGTACCCGTTGCTAAGCTCGTGTTTCAAAATGGCGTCTGGCAGGGCGATATGAGGTAACTATGTACACACTCACATGTCGGGTACTCAAGGTGTGAACGCAACATCATTTAGTACTGCTACCAATGTACTGGTTCCCGAGCACCAGGTGTGGACAGCCCCTTATTTTCACATGAAAGGCCTTGCATTGCAATCACAGCTGCCATTTGGATAGTGAGAAATTGGAAATTTCTAAATGGCCTACTATTTTTCCGGGACACAATTAATACTTCCGGCCAATTAAGGATTTGTTTCTTTTGTTGTTGTTGTTGTCTTGGAATTACTGCTCTGAGAGAGCTTGAGAAGTAAATTTTGCTTGTAAGCGCGCAGTTTGACATAACTTAAAATTGCTTTTCAGATGGGTACACAGCTCCCAAAGGAACTTCTGTTGGAATTGCGACTCTTGCTCTTCACAGGAACTCAGATGTGTGGCCAGCACCACTGGAGTTCAATCCAGATCGGTTCCTTCCAGAAAACAGCCAAGGAAGACATCCATTCGCGTATATTCCCTTTTCAGCAGGGCCAAGAAACTGCATTGGTGAGTTTGCGTTCATACTTTAAATCATATGGGCGTTGCATCAGAATTTGTGAGTTTGTCTTCCCGTCGTTGAAATGACGTCAAAATTTTCAAGGCTCAAGTTTTATGGCGAGTGGTTTTACGACAAAGTTATGAACATTCAACCGTCGTACAAGGTCTTTAATTACCTGATGAAGAAGTTAGTTCATTTAGCTTTTTAAAGCTTGTTGAAACGGTTAAACCTTTTTTTGGACTCAGTTGACCATGTAATGATGGCGGTTTCGTCTCCAGCAGACGAAGGTAACAAGTGAATAAAAAAACTACCAGTAAACAAACAAACAAGTAAAAAAGTGTCCTCAGTAGGTGCTTGGTGCTAAATACATCCGCACTCTTGTTGTTGTTGTTATTTCAATTTCTTTTGTTGTCGTTTGTCTTCCATTTCTCTGATCTCTTTCTCCGTGGGCGCGCAATTGTCAAAGAATCATTGTAATAAAACGTGCCGCTTTGTTACATCGTTAGTAGAGACTTACAGTCGACTCCCGATAACTCGAACCTTCAAGGGAAATCGAAAAAAGTTCGAGTTATCGGGAGTTCGAGTTATCGGGAGCTCGAAGAAAATAGCCGAGAGTTAAGTAAAAAACAGTTGTTACTGCACAGTGAACATTTTGATCACATTTAATTGTAGAAATGTCAAGTGAAAATTAAAAGATACTTCTAGATTATAAATCAGAACGTAACGTAACAAAACATAGCCTAAATAGAGCATGCGTTTTACTGTTTTGAGAAGTAAAGCTGCTTCACGTTAGCCTGTGACAATCAACATCAGCCTCCATTAGTAAACTATACTCCGTTAATAGGAAATCCAAAACTCAATGTTTCGGACGCCAGTAGACGGCTTTTTCCTGACTTTTTAAGGGCTCAAAACATGGTTCGAGTTATCGAGTGTAAAATTATATAGAAAATGACCTAAGGGAAAACGAAAATTGGTTCGAGTTAGTGGGAGTTCGAGTTATCGAGGGTTCGAGTTACCGAGGGTAAAATTACAGTAAATGTATGACGGAAATCCAGGGGAAATCGATTTTGGTTCGAGTTAGCGCGAGGTTGGAGGTAGCGAGGGTTCGAGTTATCGGGAGTCGACTGTATTTAATTTCTCCTAATCTTTCCCTCCTTTTCTTTTTAGGTCAGCGGTTTGCCTTCTTGGAAGAGAAAATAGTCTTGTATCACGTGATGCGGAATTTCTCCATTGAGTCTGCGCAGACCTTTGATGACCTACGGACCTGTGGAGAACTGATCACCCGACCAAAGGAAGGGATATTTGTCACGTTAGCTAAACGTTTTTAGAGCAAAATACATCGTTGAACAGCAATGCTATGAAAAATCAAATATATAGACTGCTTAGTGACACTGACGAATGACCAGGTAGGGTGAAATCTTGCTATTTTCCTGTTTTATTTAAGTACGGTAAGTTAGGTTTCTGCGCAACTGGATTCTCGAAACAAGACGTTTTTACATTTTACTTAATCAACTGTAGCAAGTGATCCCAGTGTTATATACGGTAGCATGTTGTGCCAATTTGAAATTAGCCGAGTGAAGTTGGCGCAGTCTTGGGACGCTAAGATAGTGTTTCGGTTAGCAATAAGGTATTCTCTTTACAATAAACACAAGAACTGGTTATCTGTAGTGATTCCACCTTGCTGTTAAACAGTTGCCCTTCTCGATCCTCTCCTTAACTACGTCGATGATGTTGCAACCTCTTTTCCTGAGTCTACACTGAAAGAGCCCTGGGAACGAGGCTAAATGATGACGCAGAACTTGCCATTTTAAAGTAGATAAGGTGCTGGTCTTTTAAGGAGGCTAGAAATGGTTTTGCCTTCGGGAAATTTTTGGCAATGACCCTTAAAGATATAGCTGATTCAATAAAGGTTGCTTTGGGCATTGGGAATTGCGCATTGGGAAGCTATTGTTTGGTGGTCACTCAATTAAATCATTACAATTTTCCATATACGTCCAAATGTCCAATGCCTAATTACCAGTGACTAATTACCAAGGCAACCTTTTTTGATTTAGCTGTATCCAAATCGCATTTTTAAACAGAAAGAAAAAAACAAACCAAACAAATAAACAAACAAAAAACTAACTCACTAAAAAAAGCTGACTCGTGGCCAGTTAGGTATTAGGCTCTGCTGTGCCAAACTCGATTGCAATATTTGAAGCAATTTGTTTCTTGTTTATTAGCATGATTCTTACTCAGTATGGTGAGCATTTGCTGTAATAATCATTTATAAACAAGTGGACGAAATCCCTACTCCTCAATACGTCTTCCGGGCGAAGCATCTCGCCGTGAAAGGAAGTAAACCCCGGGGAGTGGGGTTGTTGCATGGGTGCAATGAGGACTCCCTTGGCTAGAGTGGTCAGAGCTATACAAGACAACGATTTGGGCGTGAAAATTTGAGACAATACTGAAATTTGTTTTTTCTGCTTGCATTGTGAAGTATACTGCAGTGGAGCAATTAATCTTATTCTTTTCTACTATGAAATAAGTGGCTATGTAGAAGAGAAGAATCGTCTTTTTATTTGCCTATCTGCGCTGACGTACGTTGCTGTTTATATTTTTACTTATTTATTGGCGTACCATTGGAAGATCGGACGCCGTATTTACAAATCAAAGTTCGAAGCTGGTTGACTAAACTGGTAAACTTGAGCAAAAATTTTCTGAAAGTAAAATCTAAGGAAAAAACAGCCTTCAAAACTGCGAAATTATGTTGGTGGCAAAAATTTCATTTTAAAAGAGTTACTCCGAAACTATTCGGTATATTGAGCTGAAATTTCCAGATTACTAATACCGCTATGCTATTAATTTTCAAAATTACGAGAGACACAGAGAGTCACGCCAGTCCTTCGGTGGCTAGTGGGTCTTAGATTCTTCGGCTTGAGTCAACAAACTTGAGTTTTACCCTTGTCACTTTTGTCTGCTGTGGCTACGAGATATTTGCTGTGTGATTGATCGACGCTAGGCGAGCTTACAGAGCAAGAAAACGAGACGAAAAAATGGCTGGCTACAAGCTCTACTACTTTGATGTACGCGCCAAAGGAGAAAAATGCCGACTGGTTCTTGCGGCTGCTAAAATTGATTTCGAAGATGTTCGATTGAAGGTGTCGCTGACCGGTGAAGAAAGTGAAGAATGGGCTAAAGAGAAAGCTAGTAAGTAGAAGATAGAGCCGCAGTAAATATGATAAATAACACTCGATTTCATTTATCTTAGTATTGTCTGATCTGGTAATAATATCATTAAACCTGGATTTTTGACTAAGTTTGAGGGACATGATATTCCCCAATAACCCCAAGACAAAATCGCGTGTTTACTCGTTCAAAATTTTCCTTAATCGATGGCAGCAGTTTTCAGTTTCTCATATTAGATATCCTTGTTTAATACACATTTTTGCGTTCGATGGCATGATACTGTTTTTGGCTTTTTTTAGTTTGATGAACGTTTATTTCACGGTCTTGGCGAATGCAAAATTTAATTTTATAATTTCATATATATTTTTTTCTTAATTTTATTTACATAAGCCTGGAACTTTATGTCACGCTCTTGTCTGTTTTTTGACGTCGATTTACATAAACCTTTGTGTATGTTTAACTAAATTTTGATTGCAAAATAGGCTGACGTCATTAGCCGCCACTCTGCGCCAAAACTAGCCTGGGACCAGGCTCAGCATTGAGGGAAAAAGGAAAAACAAATCGGCGAGCGAAGCGAGCCGAGAGGTAGTTTGGGGAGGGGAAAGGGTGGCCGCCCCTTAGACTATAGACTATCATAAAGCTGGCTATTTTTAACCTTGTCCTCAGTTCCAAGATATGTTTTCCCGATTCGCAGAATTTCTCCAATATACAACATAAATGTTCAAAAAGTTTGAAACCGTTTTTTGTTTCATTATTTAAGCTGGCAGACCGCCACTTGGTCAGATGCCATTCCTCGTGACCCCAGAAGGAAAAATCCTGGGACAATCTGGTGCGATTATGAAATACATCTGCAGACAATCAGGTAACCCCATTGTGGGTACTTACCAAATAATAACGGTAACCCCTTCAAACCTAATTTAGAACTTTGCATCCCTCTTAATTGTTGTGAATGTACTGTCTTTAAAATATGAATAAATCACAAAACCAGAGTGTTCTCTTGACTTTCTCGTAGTTATAAAATGCATACATTAGCCCTTTTGGGCTTAGTACATACCGAAATGACAAAATGACAGATTTCCCTACCCTTTCATATACCTCAACTAGGGAAATCCCTACCTTTTTTCATAGCTAAAGCCTAAAAGAGGCACCCCCTTTTGGGCGCAGCCTCCCCATATAGGCCATTATAGGGGGTGGGCAGGAGGTGGGGGGAGGGGGCAACATGTTTCTCACAGTAGTTTATAAGCTGGAGTGGGAGTCATCTCAAACTTCCACCAGTTTGTACTAGGGCATTGCAGTAGCAAGTTAAAAAACAGCTCGCTCTACAAGCTCACTTGATGTTGCCTCGCAAAGCTACTAGCACAGGCTTATCCTGCGAAATCTACGGCCGCTTTTCATGGCTCTCCGCCACAAGCGCGTCGAGAGGCCGCCGTATTTGAAGGCTAGGATCAAACTGCACATGTCTGCAGCAATAAAGGCTTTTTTCTCAACTGTGCGTGAGCAGGCCGTTGTCCGTTGTATTGGTCTCTAGGTTAATCAAAACTTCGGGAACGTAATTTTGACACTGTATACTCGTCAGGTTTGTGTCCAGAGGACAGCTTTGACGAAGCACTGGCGGATATGATCCACGATGCTACTGATGATTTGCGTAACGCCGTGATCAAATTCTTTTATGACAAAGACGAGGCTAAAAAGGTAACGCATCCTAAAGTATACTAGTCTAAATAGTCATTAGAATGTAGCATCGAGTTTACATCACTATTCTAGCTGGAAGAGTCCTTTCTCACAGACTAGGAGAGCTTAGTATCATTCAGAACTGCCAGCCAGAGAATTCCACCAGATATCAGTCTACAGTCAACGCTCTCTAAGACGGACGCCTTTAGGACCGCTACTAAGTGTCCATCTAAGAGCAATGTCCGTCTTATAGAGAGTCAAATAAAGGGGATAAAAAAGGCAGGAATCAACCCTGGGTGTCCATTTTACAGAGGTTTCCGTCTTATAGAGGTGTCCGTTATGAGAGAGGTGACATTGTTTTTTTCAGGGAAGCTCTCGAAAGAGGCTTATTTTAAAATAACCGGTAAGGCTGGCCAGTTTTGATAAGCTTGAAGCAGCTAAATTGGGGTAAAGAGCAGCCTAGAGCGTATGTAACGACTCCAAGAAAACAACTCGTACGGCCCTGTCCAGCACCTATAATTAATAACGCCTGTGTACGGGGATGTGACAATGTAACATCGACCCAGGGTAGGTTTTGAGTCCAGCGGTTTTAGTGAAAACAAGGGTTTGCGAGTGTTGCTCATGCTCGCGGGCTCAAAAACCTCCCTTAGGTCCATCTTATTTTGTATTTGCCTGTGCACAGCCATTTCACCTTAGCAGTGGCAGCCGTGAGAAGCTATTTCGTCCTCACTTAGGCTCAGGCGCCCTTCACTGAGCAGGGGTACGGGTTCAACACGGCCTTTGCTCGTATACAGGCACCTGACTGCTGTACGTTGCGGATTCCACGCCCCGACTGACAGCGAAACATCTGTCAGTAGAGAGATTTGGAGTGGCATTTACGGCAAACGTCAGATTCAAGTTGATTATTTCTTAAGATAGAAAACGTGCAGCTAAAACAGTCCAAAACAAGTGTTATAGAGAAAAGTAACGTGAAGCTACTAATTTTAGGGTAGAAGTAATGAACAGTAAAGCACAAGTTAAGGAAAAACTTGGTCAGGTGGTACAAAATTCACGTTTGCCGTTTGCCGTAAACGTGACTCTTAATCTCTCTAATGACTGTCACTGCCTGGGTGATATGGCTGTACGCATGGGTAACGTTCTGATCAGGTGGTGGGTTGTTGTCTAAAGGCTGGTTTCCACCAGCGACCGGGTCGGAGTCGTAATCAGAAGCGGAGTACTTAACGATCTACTAGTAAAAACAGCGTTCGGATTCCGCTTACGACTCCGTCGTTACGATCAAGTGAAAACTGGGTCGTCAGAGTCGCAAACAGAAGCGGAAGAACTCAACTTAACCAATTACATAAGTGTGGGAACGTGCATTGTGATTGGTTTATCCTTCCCCTTCCCGTTTTCACTAGATCGTAAACGACGGAGTCATAAGCGGAGTCGGAAGAAAATGAAAACGTTCTTATTCTTCTGACTCCGACTCCGACTCCGACTCCGTCACCCTTATGACTCCGCTTACGACCCCGATTTTCAATAGATCATAAGCGCTCGTACGACTCCGCTTACGAATCCGACTCCGTCTCTTGTGAAAACCAGCCTTAAGTGTGTCAGCGTCGTGCCCGGCTTTCCCGAGTGTGGCCACTTTTGTGTAGTTTTCAAACAAATTATTTACCTTGGTTCAAGGCGGAGCTAGAGAAGGAGTTTTACGAAACTACTCTTCCTGCAAGACTTGAGAAATTTGAAGCTCTGCTAAAAAGCCGAGACGAAGGAAAGGGATTCTTTCTTGGCAACAAGGTACGTGCGCGATGCACCGAGTGAATAAATCATACATAGACTATATATTTCGAGTAATAACAATTTGCAGTCTATCTTCTTTGAATCATTAAAGAAAGCGAGTTAAGCACTAGGAGAGAACTTAAGCAACACGACGGAGACAGCAGCGAAGAAGTCATTTTTACGTGCATTAAGTTCTTTCATACTTCGTCGCGATGAGTCCAACTCTCTGAATTTACCAAGCGCTATAGATTTTATGTATCTCAACAAGTCTCGTCCAAGGTTATAGCTTAACGCTTTCTTTGTCTAGCCTAACTTGAAACCCGGCTGAGAAAAAAAGTCGTGCAAATTAAAGAAGGTCTTTATACTTAGCGAATGTTTATTTATTCATTTTTATTTTCCCTACAGCTGACCTATGCTGACCTTTCGTTCTTTGACTTCTTTAATGGTTACAGTGCTGGTGGCCAACCAACGATTCCCAAGGAACTTCAGAAGTTTCCGCTGTTGGCGGAGCATTACAACCGTGTGCTCAATGTGCCTGAAATAAACACCTGGATAGCAAAACGCCCCGCAAGCTTTTTCTGAGCCTGCGATGAAATGAAACTATATGACATTTGTTGGCATACCGTAAACAGCCGCCCCTTCTCCGATTTTTTTCTTCTCGAGATTTTTTTTCCAAGTAAAGTGATGTCTATCTACCTTGTAACTCTTTGATGATGACTAAAAGTGGATAAAATTCGCGAAAATTGCGTCAGACCACCCCCACATTCATAGTCTGCAAATTGCCTTACAAAGGCAAACTAGGTTGCAATGTGGTGAATTTGTGACGTCATGTGACAACACACTATTCTCATTATTAGGAGGCTGTATTGTACCCTTCACCCAAAATTCTTAGCAATTAAACTTCAACTCCACCGTCTTATCGCAGTGAAACTATATTACTTAAAACCGGAAAAAATTATATTTGTCCGCGCTTTGACTAATATCCGACGCAGACGTTCTCTTGGCTGGTCATGCAATCCTCCCCAACGACCTGAACACCCCCCCCCCCCCCAACCTCCCCTCCCCAAGAACGTCTGCGTGGGAGGCTAAGCTTTGACGACACTTATTACCTTCTGTTATAATGGTACATGATTTGTTCAATTTCACAAGTGATTAATAGTTGTGAATCAGCTTTTCTGTTTACTGACTCATTGCTAGTTAGCCTTTTCATTCTATTTTAAGAAGCCTTTCGTGTGCTAAATAAAAACTGAGCTACCGCAGGAGCCCATAATGGGATGTGATGTGATGGGCTCCTGGCTACCGTTGTGGGAGTGTCTGGGTGATAAATTTGTTTTTGAGTGCATGGTAGTGTGAACTTGATTGGTATTGCTGACGAGTGGATAAATATTCCTCTAGTCTGTAAAAGTTATTGTTTCCCCCAACCTTTCAGATGAATCGCGCGGTACGCGCTCCCCTGGTGCTCCAAACAAAAAACTGAGCACACCGAAGGAGTTGAGAGATTGCGGGAAGGGGGCGGGGGAGGGCGGTCTTGGTGGGGACAATGGGATGAGCGAAAATAGCTTTCCCCTTCCCATCACGCATAGTATTTATTTTTTTTCGCTTCATATCTATCCTAGCGTAGGAGAGAGACGGGTTAAACGGCTGAAACAAATTGCTTAGTCATGTCTACTTTCAGTACTGAGCCGTCACGTTTGATCGAGTTCGAGTCAGTGATAGCCGGACCCTTTGAAAAACGTCCTCAGCTCCAGAGCTCCGCTCTCGAAACACCTGTGATAAAGTAAACCGTGCTGACAGTTTGATAAAAAAACCTCTGGCATCCAGGGTATTAACAAACCCAATAAAGACGATAGAAGAAATGCCTTCGTCCTTGCTTTTTCCTCTGGTTTTCTGCCGTTATACTTGCGTGACTTGCAGTGACGTGACAACCGCATTCATGGACGTCCTAAGCCTGAGCACGAGCCAAAAATCGCCAACTCATACATACTTGACATACTTGAACCAAGCGTATAAACTCACTGACAGACAAAATCTCAGCGGTGCAGGTGTGCCTCGAAGAGAAGTAAGAAGAAGACAATAAGAAGAGGAAAGAAAAACACGAAATATGTCTGGTGGAGGTTACAAGCTTTACTATTTTCCAGTCCGTGCAAGAGGAGAAATGGACAGATGGGCTTTTGCAGCTGCTAAAATTGATTTCGAGGATATTCGATTGAATCGGGAAGAGTGGCTCAAGGAAAAAGAGTGTAAGTAGAAGACTGAGGAGATAAGAATAACTTGGTGAATTCGAAAGACCCATTGATTGTTGATTGAATTTGGTAGAGTTTTCCGTGATAATGAAATTTTTAAGTTGTATGGAAACTGAAGTTTTTAAAACAGCAGTGACGCGTGCTATGCACGCAACCGGTAATGTATCACGATCAGTTTTGTGACAGTGATCTTTGCCTCGTGCGATTGCATGATGTGGGTTTTCATTTTTACCTTTTGATAAACGTTTTTTGAACGATCTTGTTTCCATCTCCTCCTTGTTGGAACTTTGCGCATATTTAATGAGGTCGAGTTAACGATTTTTAGAGCTTGACATCATGCGTCCACGCGCCCCTAAAAAGTAACAAACTACTTAGTCATACATCACGAACTGCTTCGTCATGCTTGCTTGCTGAGTGTTCAAGCTTCGTTTACTTAAGATCAAATATCACAATATAACTAATACCGTTAATCGTTTGTTAAGCCCCCCGCTCTAATAAGTGCCTTCCCCGCCCCCTTTTCAAGGGAAGAAAATTAATTACCCCCTTCTCTTTTAAGCCTCCCTCCCCTCCCCTTATTACTGATAAATGTTAGAATGTATAAATCAATTATAACTCTAAAACTTCATTTTGACTAATCCAGGATCGGGATGGTTTATTCACGTGTTGGAATGTCGGATGTGTTTTTGATCCTCAGCTGCGTATATGTAACCTCCAACTTCTTGAAATTGAGCTTTTCCACTTTGTATTCTTGTTCTTAATGGAGGACTTTTACCATTGTCTTTGCGAAATTAAATAAGCCTCCCGTCTCTATTAAGCCCCCCTCCCCTCAAATGTGTTTCTCAGCCGCCATGTAGATACAGCATCATGCAAAAGGCTTGAAATTCAAGCATACCCTATATATCTGCTCACAAAATAAAGAATCCTTTCATAGTGAAGATTTTCATAAAAAGTATCAGTTTTTAAGCTGCTCTAAGACTTCCTGCTTTTCCTGCAAGTAAAAGCTCAGAAGGATCAATCATTCTTTAGAATAAAAACGGATGAAGTCATGTGAAAACCAGCCATAGAATATGTATTTGTTTTTGTGATTTTATAGCTGGCAGACCTCCACTTGGTCAGATGCCCTTTATTGTGACTCCTGAAGGAAAGATCCTTGCGCAGTCTGGTGCAATTCTGAAATACATCTGCAAAAAAGGAGGTAAGCAAAACTACATTCTTCAGAGATTCCGATTCACCCCATCTAAAGGAATCCGGATTCCATAATCCAGGAAAGTTTTGCTTGTGGAATTCCGTATCTGGGGAAATTTTGCTGGTGGAACTCCGGAATGAGCTCAGGGATCCAGAATTTCACTAACTATTTGAATTTAGAATCCAAGTTCCACTCACAAACACTGAAGTCCAGTGCCTAGAATCCGGAATCCATGGTGTGGAATCCAGAATCCAAGATTGTCTTGCATTTCCTTACTTGGGGCAATTCTAATTTTATGTACTGTAAGTATAGGGGTCCTATTTCACCCTTTGACGACTGCTTTGGATTTTTTTGTTGGGCAGTTCCATATGGAACAATGCATGTTTTCTTCTCTCAACCCATTTAATAGCGTTCAGTTGAAGAGTAACTTTAAGTACATTTAGTAGAGGAGCACAATTCAAGACTAGTTATGAAAGGAGGCAAACATCAAAGATGACAAAAGGTGCTGCAGTTTATCTTGGGAGCTAATCCTGATGGTGCACAATACTTTGTTCAAAATTGTAGGAAGGCTATTCAGTATTATGCACCATCATGTCCACAAAAGCATATAATGGCAGGCGTCATAACCATTCCACTCTATTTACTATAGTTTTAAGTTGTTGAACAGTGAATCCAGCGTGGATCTTTGCAAGGTTGATCTCTTCCTTAATTCCGTAGCTAGCCTGTCCACAGACCCTCTATTTTCTCTTCAAAGTCCGTCGAACGCGCGTGATAAAATATAAACCGCGGGAGATTTATTGACCGCCAGCGCGAGGGGGTAGTGGTGGGGAAATTCTTTCTCGCGCTCCGCGCTCGAAAAAAACGAAAAAGAAGAAAAAAAGAAAAAGAAAACAACATCTGTGTACAGGCTATTCCGTAGCAGCATCTCATCTTAATTATAAGATGCTGCTAAAGCTAAGTTTTGGAAAAGAGACCAAGTCAAATCTGGGTGGTGATGCGTCAACAGTATGGAATTTCTGCGCAGGTCCATAGGTCGGCAAATCGCGGGGAAACCAGTGGTGGCTAAACCCTCATTTTCAAACTATATTTTGATATACCTGTCAGGTTTAACTCCATCAGACAGTTTTGATGAAGCACAAGCTGATATGATCGTTGATGGTGTTGAGGATTTGCGAGTTGCTATGGTCAAAGCACACTTTCAGAAGGACGAGGAGGAGAAGGTACGATTCCACAGCTAGACCCCAATAGCCATACCCTTAGCCTGCGGCACAGACAAAACTAAACTCTGGTCAGTCCGTCTGCGAAGGAGCGCCGAAGTCTTTGTTCTGGGCCCCCACCTGTATACTAAGATTTGAGTGCGCGCCATGATTGGCCTGTTAACAAAGCCATTGTCGATTTGCCAATCACAGTAGGCTGATTTAGCAACCGAACGGGAACGTCATTTGACGACGGGAAATCGCGCGGAAAGGATTAAAATCGACTTCCGGTTCCAAATTTGCCGCTTTGCCATTGTTCAAGCCAGTTGTTTGATGTGCGCGCGCCGTCGTCAACTCACGTTCCCGCTCTCTTCCTAAATCAGCCTTTTTTAATTGAAAAGAAATTCGAAATTCTCCTCTGGTAATTCGTGGAGTTCGTTGGGGGCACAGAACAACGCTGCGTTACCAACCGAGGTTAAATTACGTCTGCGACACAGGCTACCACACCCTGTGAACACACTGGGTGTGCGGAAGGTAGCCTCTGCCGACAGTGATCCGTTTAAATTCTACCCTGGAGAACAGGCGTTAGTATTCCGCGTTTTGCTGGCGAGAGCAGGCAAGCGCGAAGCGAATGAGGAATGCGAGACACGCGCGACTTCCCCCATCGCGCTTTCTCGCGCTCTACGTCCGTTCCTGCTTCGTTCACCTTTTCAAACGCGAAAAATAGCGCCTATCTTGCAAACTATTCTTTTTCCGTAATTTGGACGAATAGATTAAAAGAAATAGTCTTTAACTACCGCTAGACCGTTTTTGCTATTGCGTCAGCTTAGGTAATGAAGCATTTGGATGAGGCACGGGGGGAGGAGGGGGGGTGGATAAGTAAGTTTTAGCAAAACATTACAGTTTTTTCCAGTACCATCGCCCAAAAATACATGAAGTAAATGGTTGGCTCCCAATGTGCTATCACGTGTGACCCGGTTGACGCGTTATGTAGGAATCCACAACTATTTACGTTGGTTTGGAATTACCTCTAACCTACGTACATGTATATAGGAACGGGGACGTCAAAAAAGCGTTAATTTCCAAGTATAAGGTTACCGACTAAATGGCATATTTCTACTTGCTGTTGTCTTTATTTAAGAAAAAGTTATGGAAGGAGTTTTTCGAAACAACAGTTCCTCACCGGCTTGGGAAACATGAAGCTCTCCTTAAAAGCCGAGATGGAGGCAAGGGCTACTTTTTTGGAGACAAGGTAAACATACAGGATAAAACAACAACAGCAACAACAAACTTTTTTTTGCATAACTGTAAACTTTTAAGTATTTCAAAAGCGTGCACAGCATACTTAAAAAAAAAAAAAAGAAAAAAAAAGCATGGAAACAATTTTAAAATTGCATTAATAACACTTTGTACCAGGGATCGTTAAAATTAAAACAAGTTGATATAAAATGAAAAAGAAAGTGGAACATCCATTACGTGCGACCACCTGGTTTAAGTGGCCACTCCCATAAGCGACCACCTATCCAAAATGTTAAAATTTTCCCAGTCAAAGCCTTACAGTTGGAAGCCCTCGTAAAACGACCTCCTCAGTTCCTTTAAGCGACCGCGACCACTTTTCAGGGCTTACGGTTTAGTAATTACCTATTCTTTCTAGCCTCCTGCAAGCGACTACTTTGACGCATGGTCTGATATATGTTCGCCGTATGTTCTATGCCACTTAGAGTAGTTATAAGTCAGAAGAATTCGTTTTAGCTACAATGCAACATGGAATTAAAAATATTGCAACTTAAAAATCAGTAAGTAATTTGTTTTTCCCTGTATCTTTTTTCTTCCAGCTCACCTATGCCGACATTGCGTTCGTTGAATTCTTTCAAAGCCTGAAGGTGAACGTAGATATCCAGAAAGAGAAAGAAAAAAAAGAACATTTACCGGATATCGAGGAGATATTGAAGAAGTTCTCTCTGTTGTATGAGTATTACAAGCGTGTGTTAGCCGTGGAAGAAATTAAAACCTGTATTGAGAAACGCCCCCAATCCGACTTCTAAGCTTCCTATCGACATGATATTTGTCTTTGGTAACATAGGCAAAACTGTAGTATACAAATAAAGTCAGTATATATTCCTTGATCGGCTGTTTACTGTTTGTTATGATGTATGCCCCATTTGTTCAAAAGGTGGATAACGCTATCCACTGGATAAATCTCTATCCAGTACCGCGAAGTGCAATTGCAATTGGATTCTCTTACAATTATCCGCTGGACAGTCTGTTATCCGGTGGATATATAGCGCTATCCAACTTTTGAACAACCAGGGCAGGCCTGTAGCCAGGTCTTTTTACGCGGAGGTGCGATCCAACGAGGAAACGGACCAAATGAAGCTGAAGGGTCAAGTCTCATGAGAAGCTATTTCGTCCTCACTTGGGCTCAGGCGCCCTTCACTGAGCAGGGGTACGGGTTCAACACGGCCTTTGCTCGTATACAGGCACCTGACTGCTGTACGTTGCGGATTCCGCGCCCCGACTGACAGCGAAACATCTGTCAGTAGAGAGATTTGGAGTGGCATTTACGGCAAACGTCAGATTCAAGTTGATTATTTCTTAAAATAGAAAACGTGCAGCTGAAACAGTCCAAAACAAGTGTTATAGAGAAAACTAACGTGAAGCTACTAATTTTAGGGTAGAAGTAATGAACAGTAAAGCACAAGTTAAGGAAAAACTTTGTCAGGTGGTACAAAATTCACGTTTGCCGTTTGCCGTAAACGTGACTCTTAATCTCTCTAATGACTGTCACTGCCTGGGTGAAATGGCTGTGCGCATGGGTAACGTTGTGATGGTGGGTTGTTTTCTAAAGGCTGGTTTCCACCAGCGACCGGGTCGGAGTCGTAATCAGAAGCGGAGTACTTAACGATCTACTAGTGAAAACAGCGTTGGGATTCCGCTTACGACTCCGTCGTTACGATCAAGTGAAAACTGGGTCGTCGGAGTCGCAAGTAGAAGCGGAAGAACTCAACTTAACCAATTACCTAAGTGTGGGAACGTGCATTGTGATTGGTTTATCCTTCCCCTTCCGGTTTTCACTAGATCGTAAACGACGGAGTCATAAGCGGAGTCGGAAGAAAATGAAAACGTTCTTACTCTTCTGACTCCGACTCCGTCACCCTTATGACTCCGCTTACGATCCCGAATTTTCAATAGGTCATAAGCGCTCTTACGACTCCGCTTACGACTCCGACTCCGTCGCTAGTGAAGCCAGCCTTAAGTGTGTCAGCGTGCCCGGCTTTCCCGAGTGTGGCCACTTTTGTGTAGTTTTCAAACATATTATTTATCTTGGTTCAAGGCGGGGCTAGAGAAGGAGTTTTACGAAACTACTCTTCCTGCGAGACTTGAGAAATTTGAAGCTCTGCTAAAAAGCCGAGACGAAGGAAAGGGATTCTTTCTTGGCAACAAGGTACGTGCGCGATGCACCGAATGAATAAATCATACACAGACTATATATTTCGAGTAATAACAATTTGCAGTCTATCTTCTTTGAATCATTAAAGAAAGCGAGTTAAGCACTATGAGAGAGCTTAAGCAACACGACGGGGACAGCAGCTATGAAGTCATTTTTACGTGCATTAAGTTCTTTCATACTTCGTCGTGATAAGTCCAACTCTCTGAATTTGCCAAATGCTATAGATTTTATGTATCTCAACAAGTCTCGTCCAAGGTTATAGCTTAACGCTTTCTTTGTCTAGCCTAACTTGAAACCCGGCTGAGAAAAAAAGTCGTGCAAATTAAAGAAGGTCTTTATACTTAGCGAATGTTTATTTATTTATTTTTATTTTCCCTACAGCTGACCTATGGCGACCGTTCGTTCTTTGACTTCTTTAATGGTTACAGTGCTGGTGGCCAACCAACGATTCCCAAGGAACTTCAGAAGTTTCCGCTGTTGGCGGAGCATTACAACCGTGTGCTCAATGTGCCTGAAATAAACACCTGGATAGCAAAACGCCCCGCAAGCTTTTTCTGAGCCTGCGATGAAATGAAACTATATGACATTTGTTGGCATACCGTAAACAGCCGCCCCTTCTCCGATTTTTTTCTTCTCGAGATTTTTTTCCAAGTTAAGTGATGTCTATCTACCTTGTAACTCTTTGATGATGACTAAAAGAGGATAAAATTCGCGAAAATTGCGTCAAACCACCCCCACATTCATAGTCTGCAAATTGCCTTACAAAGGCAATCCTGGAAGAATTTTATCTCTTATTTGTTTTGTCCCAAGAATCTGAAAAAGCTACTGGTCGCAACGTAATTCCCCTAAATACACCTACCACAAAGGTGTCATAGTTTTGTGTCCATTCGACTCGTCAGATAGGTTCCCCTTCATCCATAGTAATTTTTACATACAAAACATTAATAAATATATACTCTGTATACTCTGCAGCGTATTGAAAAGGCTGGCGTTTTTTTAATTTTTAACGTTTTTGTATAGTTATTTAATTACCCCTTTAAGAGTTGGTATCACTTCATAAAGTAACCATTGAAGTCTTGGAGAGATCTAAAGGTAAATGTTCAGGGTCTTATGGCTCTATAACGGTAAGAATCCGAAATAGTTATCGGAATACAAATTACCCGCCATGGATAGAAAATTCCTCTAATTGTCTTTTCTGCGTGCGCAAACCTGCGTTTAGTGGGCGATTAAAGACGTTACATCATTTTTATACTCTATCTAGTGACTTCCTTATACAGTGCCTTCCTTTTATTTTTTTCCTTAAAAAATATCACTGACTGTAAAGCTTATTTTGACATTTTTCAGCAGCTGCTTCAGTTCTTTGTTGAAAGTAAATGTTACATTTTTGTTGACGTCATCGTCAACTGCGTTGCTTCAAAATCAAGATGGCTGCCACTAAGTTCAAAATGGTCAACCTCGTTTCCAGAGAGAGCGAACCCTGAAAACTAGGTTGCAATGTGGTGAATTTATGACGCAATGTGACAACACACTATTCTCATTATTAGGAGGCTGTATTGTACCGTTCACCCAAAATTCTTAGCAATTAAACTTAAACTCCACCATCTTATCGCAATGAAACTATATTACTTAAAACCGGAAAAAATTATATTTGTCCGCGCTTTGATTAATATCCGACGCAGACGTTCTCTTGGCTCATCACGCAATCCTCCCCAACGACCTCCCCGCCTCCCCAAGAACGTCTGCGGGGGAGGCTAAGCTTTGACGAAACTCGTTACCTTCTGTTATAATGGTACATGATTTGTTTAATCTCACAAGTGATTAATAGTTGTGAATCAGCTTTTCTGTTTACTGACTCATTGCTAGTTAGCCTTTTCATTCTATATTAAGGAGCCTTTAGTGTGCTAAATAAAACCTGAGCTACCGTTATGGGAGTGTCTGGGTGATAAGTTTGTTTTTGAGTGCATGGTAGTGTGAACTTGATTGGTATTGCTGACAAGTGAATTAATATTCCTCTAGTCTGGAAAAGTTATCGCTTCCCCTAGCCTGAGCATACCGAAGGAGTTGGGAGATTGCGGGTGGAGGAGGGGAAGGGTGGCGGCCCGGGGGGGGGGGGGGGGTGGAGACGATAGGATGAGCGAAAATAACCTGCCCCTTCCCATCACGCATCGTATTTTTTTTTTTTTTCGCGTGATATTTATCCGCGCGTAGGAGGGAGACGGGTTAAACGGCTGAAACAAATTGCTTAGTCATGTCTACTTTCAGTACCGAGCCGTCACGTTTGATCGAGTTCGAGTCAGTGATAGGGATCCTTTGAAAAAACGTCCTCGACTCCAGAGGTCCGCTCCCGAAACACCTGTGATAAAGTAAACCGTGCTGACAGTTTGATAAAAAAAAAAACCCATACCCCTGGCATCCAGGGTACTGACAAACCCAATAAAGACAATAGAAGAAAAATGGCTTCGTCCTTGCTTTTTGCTATAGTTTTCTGCCGTTATACTTGCGTGACTTGCAGTGACGTGACAACCGCATTCAGGGACGTCCGAAGCCTGAGTACGAGCTAAAATACATATTCAGAAGATATTTGGACCAGACATTATAAAGTCACGGACAAAGACAAACTCTCGCGGTGCAGGTGTGCCTAGAAGAGAAGTAAGAAGAAGACAATAAGAAGAGGAAAGAAAAACACGAAATATGTCTGGTGGAGGTTACAAGCTTTACTATTTTCCAGCCCGTGCAAGAGGAGAAATGGACAGATGGGCTTTTGCAGCCGCTAAAATTGATTTCGAGGATATTCGATTGAATCGGGAAGAGTGGCTCAAGGAAAAAGAGTGTAAGTAGAAGACTGAGGAGATAAGAATAAGTTGGTGAATTCGAAACACCCATTGATTGTTGATTGAATTTGGTAGAGTTTTCCGTGATAATGAAATTTTTAAGTTGTATGGAAACTGAAGTTTTTTTAAAAAAAAGCAGTGACGCGTGCTTGCATGCACGCAACTGTAATATATCCTGATCGGTTTCGTGCCAGTGATCTTTGCTTCGTTCGACTGCATGATGTGGATTTTCATTTTTACCTGTTGATAAACGTTTTTTGAACGGTCTTGTTTATATCTCCTCCTTGTTGGAACTTTGTGCATATTTAATAAGGTCGAGTTAACGATTTTTAGGGCTTGACATCATACGTCCACGCACCCCTGAAAAAAAGTATTAAACTGCTTGGTCATGCATCACGAACTGCCTTGTCATGCTTGCTGAGTGTTCAAGATACGTATACTTAAGATCAAATATCACAATATCACTAATACCGTAGCCTGCGTAGCAAGCGTTTCCGTTTGGTTTCGGAGCAAAGAAAGACCGTGGAACGGGATTCTCGGTCATTTTCGCGCGGTCTTTGATTCTCGTTCCTCGTTCTTTGCTCCTAAACCGCACGAAAACGCTTGCTACGCAGGCTACTGATACCGTAAATCGTTTGTTTAGCCCTCCGCTCTAATACGCGTGCCCCCTTCCCCGCCCCCCTTTTCAGGGGACGAAAGTTAATTAGCCCCCCTCTCTTTTAAGCCTCCCTCCCCTCCCCCTTATTACTGGTAAATGATTACTTGTTACCAATAAATGTTAGACTGTATAAATTAATTATAACTATAAAACCTCATTCGACTAATCCAGGATCGGGACGGTTTATTTATGTGTTGGAATGTCAGATGTGTTTTTGATCCTGGGCTGCATAACCTCCAACTTCTTGAAATTGAGCTTTTCCACTTTGCACTGTAGTTCTTTACAGAGGACTGTTACCATTGTCTTTGCAAATTTAAATACACCCCCCCTATTTCAAATAAGCCCCCCGTCTCTATTAAGCCCCCCACCTCAAGTGTCTTTCTCAGCTGCCATGTAGATACCGCATCATGCAAAAGGCTTGAAATTCAAGCATACCCTATATATCTGCTCACAAAATAAAGAATCCTTTTAAAGTGAAAATTTTCATAAGTATTAGTTTTTAAAAATGGATGAAGTCATGTGAAAACCCGCCATAGAATATGTACATATATGTATATGTAATATGTAGTTTTTTTTGTTATTTTGTAGCTGGCAGACCTCCGCTTGGCCAGATGCCCTTTATCATTACTCCTGAAGGAAAAACCCTGGCACAGTCTGGTGCAATTCTGAAATACATCTGCAAAAAAGGAGGTAAGCAAAACTACATTCTTTAGAGTTTCTGATTCATCCCATATAAGGTAATCCAGATTCCAGAATCCAGGAAATTTTTTCATGTGAAATTCAGATTCCGGGAAAATTTTGCTCCTGGAATCCAGAATCCTGGGCTTTGGAATCCAGAATCAGCTCAAGGAATCCAGAATCTCTTTACCCGTAACTAATTTGAATTTAGAATCCAAGTTCCACTGACAAAGAATGGAATCCAGTACCTAGAATCCGGAATCCACAGTGTGGAATCCAGAATCCAAGATTGTCTTGGATTCTCTTCCATGGGGGAATTCTGATTTTATCTAGTGTAAGTATAGGGGTTCCATTTAACCCGTTGATGACTGATTTGGCTGCATGTTTTTGTTCCGTGGAACAATGCATATTTCCTCTCTCAAACCATTCAGTAGCATTCAGTTGAAGCGTAACTTGAAGTTGTTGTTGGGAGCTAATCCTGATGGTGGAGGTTCGTCATTCAACATTGTGCATTGTCAAGTCCACAAATACATATGACGCAGGGCTTCATAACCATCCCTCTCTATTTACTATAGTTTAAGTTAATTTGTTGAGCAGTGAATCCAGCATGGATCTTTGCAACGTTGATCTCTTGCTTAATTAGCAGCATCTCATAAGATTGTGCCCCTTAATAATATAAGATACTGCTAAAGCTAAGTTTTGGAAAAGAGACCAAGCCAAATCTGGGTGGTGACGCATCAACAGTATGGAATTTCTGTGCTCGCCCATCCGTCGGCAGTTCGCGGGGAAACCTGCGGCGTCCTCAAATGTCGACTCTTTTCTCAGGCTGAACCCTGAATCTAAAACTGTACTTTGATACACCTGTCAGGTTTAAGTCCATCAGACAGTTTTGATGAAGCGCAAGCTGATATGATCGTTGATGGTGTTAATGATTTGCGTGTTGCTATGGTCAAAGCACACTTTGAGAAGGACGAGGAGGAGAGGGTACGATTCCACACCTGGACCCCAATAACCACACCCTTAGCATGCGCCACAGACGAAACTAAACTCTGGTTAAGTCCGTCTGCGAAACAGCGGTAAAATACTCGTTCTGGGTCCCCAACTATATACCAGGATTTGAGTATGCGCCATGATTGGCCTTTTAAAAAGGCAACTGTCGATTTGTCAATCAGATTGAAAGGAAATTCGAAATGCGCTTCTGGTAATTCGTTGAGTTCGTTGAGGGCACAGAACAGGGATCTCGTCGCTGTTTCGCAGTCGTTATACTAAGGCTGCCACACCCTATGAACACACTGGGTGTGCGGAAAGTAGCCTCTGCCGACAGTGATCCGTTCGTATTTTAACCTAGAGAACAGGCCTTAGTATTCCGCGTTTTTCAGGCGAGGGCAGGCAAGCGCGAAGCGAGCAAGGAGAGCGAGACACGCGCGAGTTCCCCCGTTGCGCTTGTCTCGCGCTCCACACCCCCTTCGTGCTTCGTTCGCCTGTAAAACGTGAAATATAGCGCCTATTCTGCCGGCTATTCTTTTTCCGTAATTTGGACGAATAGATTGAAAGAAATGGTTTCTAACAGGCGCTAGACCATTTTGGCTATTGCGTCAGCTTAGGTAATAGAGCATTAGGATGAGGCGGGGGGGGGGGGGGGGGGGAGGGAGTTGGATAACTAAGTTTTAGCAAAGCATTTCAGTTTTTTTTTCTTCAGTACCATTGCCCAAAAATACAATGGAGTAAATGGTGGGCTCCCAATGTGCTATCACTTGTGACCCGGTAGACGCGTTATGTAGGAATCCACAGCTGTTTACGTTAGTCTAAATTACCTCTATCGGACGCAGAAACGGGAACGTCACAAAAGCGATGGGATTACTAAGCGTTAATTTCCTATGGTAAGGTAACCGGCTGAATGACATAAAATGTGGTCATATTTCTTCTTACCGTCATCTTTGTTTAGAAAAAGCTATGGAAGGAGTTTTTCGAAACAACAGTTCCTGACCGGCTTGGGAAATATGAAGCTCTTCTCAAAAGCCGAGACGAAGGCAAGGGCTACTTTTTTGGAGAAAAGGTAAACATAAAGGATAAAACAACAACAGCAACAACAAACTTTTTTTTGCATAACAGTAAACTTTTAAGTATTTCAAAAGCGTGCACCGCATACTGAAAAAAAAAGGGAAAAAAAGCATGGACACAATTTTAAAATTGCATTAATAACATTTTGTACCGGAGATCGTTAATACTAAAACAAGTTGATAAAAAAAAAATGAAATAGAAAGTCGAACATCCATGATGTGCGACCACCTGTTTTAAGTGGCCACTCCCATAATATAAGCGACCACCTATCCAAAATATCAAAATCTTCGCAGTCAAAGCCTTACAGTTGGAAGAGCTCGTAAACGAGCACCTCCTTTAAGCGACCGCGACTACTCTTCAGGGCTGACGGTTTTAGTAATTACCCATTGTTTCTAGACTCCTGTAAGCAGCCACTTTGACGCTTGTTCTTATATATGTTCGCCGTATGTTCTATGCCACTTAGAGTAGTTATAAGTCAGAAGAATTCGTTTTAACGACAATGTAACATGGAATTAAAAATATTGCAACTTGGAAATTGCATGCAATCAATATATTATTATTTCACATAAAGTAAATGTGTCGTCTTCTCGGATGAAACCCACTGTGGTTCGATTCTTGTAAATGACTACCCAGTCTTCACATTTTGGGTTGTCGCTTACGGGAGGTTCAACTGAAATTATTAAATAGGATACGGAGTTGATTCGGTCATAATCAATTCGTTAACAGATTTTCTTCTTGTAAAGTCAAGATAGTTTGAAGGGACTTCTCTGAGTCTTCCTTCAGGTTTGTCTTGGAGGTAAAATTCTTTGAGTTTATGGCAATACTTGGAGAAAATCGACCAAGAACTCGGAATTTTTTCTTTCTGAATCGCTCGTACATGTGTCCTCCACATGAGGATCGAACTGATTAAAAAAAGAACAAAAAGAAAAATCGTTCTCAGTCTTTTTATTATTAGTATTATTATTATTATTATTAATTATTATTATTATTTTTATTATTATTATTATTATTAGTATTAGTATTATTATGATGTAAAATTTAGCACAGGGATTTTTCCTGGGGAGAAATATCCAGTCAAGTCTCATCACGAGACCTCAGACTTCCAGCACCTTTCTGAGGATATGTGCCGATCCTAGGAGTGCCGACTTTTGCATCGTTCTTGTTCGGTTTTTAATTCCTAGTTGCTCCAAGTGGCCTGCCAGCTTCCTTGACACTGAACCCAATGCACCTACAACCACTGGCATTATTATTATTATTATTATTATTATCATTATCATTATCATTATCATTATCATTATCATTATCATTATCATTATTATTATTATTATTATTATTATTATTATTATTATTATTATTATTATTATTATTATTTTATTTTTTTCGTGATTCATTTTTTCTTTTTTTTTTGGTCAAATTTTTCGCTCGCGGGCTTGCTCACTTTTACATTGTGCAAATAAAACGCCTCCGTCAGTAAGTAATTTGTCTTTCCCTCTATTTTTTTTCTTCCAGCTCACCTATGCCGACATTGCGTTCGTTGAATTCTTTCAAAGCCTAAAGGTGAACGTAGATATCCAGAAAGGGAAAGAAAAAAAAGAAGATATCGAGGAGATATTGAAGACGTTTTCTCTGTTGTATGAGTATTACAAGCGTGTGTTAGCCGTGGAAGAAATAAAAACCTGGATTGAGAAACGCCCCCAATCCGACTACTGAGCTTCCTGTCGACGTAATATATATATGTCTTTTGGTAACATAGGCAAAACTGTAGTATACAAATAAAGGCAGTATATATTCCTTGATCGGCTGTTTACTGTTTGTTATGATGTATGCCCCATTTGTTCAAAAGGTGGATAACGCTATCCACTGGATAAATCTCTATCCAGTGTCGCGAAGTGCAATTGCAATTGGATTCTCTAACAATTATCCGCTGGATAGTCTGTTATCCGATGGATATAGCGCTAGCCAACGTTTGAAGAACCGGGGCAGGCCGGTAGCCCGGTGTTTTTACGCAGAGGTGCGATCCAACCAGGAAACGGACCAAATATAGCTGAAGTGGCAAGTCTCTAGGGAAGGGGGAGCTTTGGTTGTCTGAGATTGAATTGCGCAGCAAGTTTGCAGTTGGGCGGCTCACTTCGAACGCATTAGCGTGAGGCAACTAGGGGGTCCGAGGGCATGCTCCCCCGAAGAACTTTTAAATTTAAGCCCTCTTAAATGGCTGGAAATGCATTTAAAACTATCATGGTGAGGAGATAACGTATATACTTTCAGCATCAAAAAACGTCGCCTTAAAAAATCTTTTCTCCACTGAAATGCACGATACAACAACTATTCTCCGAACCGTCACCGTCACCGGTTCGAGTGTGACGCGGATCCCTGTTCCACTGACAAACTACCCTGGCGCCAGAAGTACTTATGATAAAGTCAGAACCGTGCTCACAGTTTGATAAAACTCCTCTGGCATCCAGGGTATTGACAAACCCAATAGAAGAAATAGCTTCGTCCTTGCTTTTTCTGCTGTTACTTGCGTGACTTGCAGTGACGTGACAAATGTATTCATGGACGTCAGAAGCCTGAGTACCAATTTAAATCGCTGAGTCACGGCGGAGGCGTTTCGTTCAGACAGAGTCAAACTACAGCTCGGAGGTCGTCTGGCTTGTGGTACAAGAATTCTTAGAAGTAACAAGAGGAAGAAAAGAAAGAAAAAGACGAAATATGTCAGGTTACAAGCTTTACTATTTTGCAATCCGCGGTAGAGCAGAAATAGACAGATGGGCATTTTCAGCTGCTAAACTTGAGTTCGAAGACATTCGATTGAATCGAGACGAATGGGTCAAGGAAAAAGAGTGTAAGTAAAAAGAATAAGATCAAGTTGGTGAATTTCATTCGAAAGCTTAATTGATTGTTCTCTGAATTTTGGTCGAGTTCTCGGTGACAATAAATTAAAAGTTATGGAAAATGAAACAAACACTGCACAGTCGCGTGCTGTGCAGACAACAATTTTATCGGTTTCGTGACAGTGATAGTTGTCGAAAACGAATTTCGTTCGATTGCAAGATGTGGTTTTCGTTTTGTACCTGTTGATATTTAAAACGGATATTGAACAGTTTTGTTTCTACCTACAGTTCATTTTGCCTCGTGACGAATGTCACAATATAACTGTAATTAAGTGGCTGGCCTGTGCATATTTAATTAGGTCGATTTGACTATTCATGCTTCCTTGCGCCTTTGAAACAAATTGCTTTGTCATGCTTGCTGTAGTGGTTGTGCTTCACATACTCGCGATCAAATATCACAATACTCCTCAGTGCACAAGGACATAAGATAAATTGGTCTTTAGTCTTCAAGTCAGGCAGCATTCAACTGCTTGAAAGCTAAAAATTCCTATAAATTGTTTAGTTGACCTGTTGCCAAGGAAAGTGACAGTAGATAAGGCAAATACTAAATGGTTGCCCCTTTAATATGAGGTATAAACCCATTATAAAATAACAATGAATTTGTTCCCAGGGTCCTCTCCTACTCGGCAGGAGCTTGCCCCCCATGTGCTTAGGTGACATACATTTTGTATACCCCAGCAGGGGAAGGACAGGGGAGGGGGGAGTTAAGGAGGGATTGTTAAAATGTCTTGACAGAAAGCAGAGTAAGTGACCCCCCCCCCAAAAAAAAAAAAAAAAAAATTCTGAACCCAGAAAGGAATGCCAATTTTGCCAAGGGGTACTCCCTTATTTTGACCTCAACCAGAATGTGCCGCTGAACAGCAGGGGCGGATCTAGGGGGAGGGTGCAGGGGGTGTACACCCCCCCCCTGAGATGACCTGCAGTTTTCTAATACAACTGGTATTCTGCCAAAAAAAAAAAACCGTATGTGGTTTATTGGTGTTGAAGTAGAGCAAGAGACGAGTGCACCCCCTCCTAAAAAAAATCCTGGATCCCCCCCTTAACAGGGTATGGTTTTCAGAGTGTTGGGTCTTGAACAGGTCAGGTATACAATTTCACTATTTAGCATCCTGTACAGGGTGCCTTTTTGGACTGCTCTTTGGCCTGTAAATGAGTGTGAATTTTAATTTGGCATTGATATCATGGGTGACAGTGACAATTCACTGTCACAAGGGTGGGTTTTTGAGTTGCTTATTGTATCAATTAAGAACTCCATGCACTGTGAAGTCTAGAGAATAAAATTTTGCTTTAGTTCACAATTAATTTTTTGACAAAATAGCGAAAGTCAAACCTCCACTAACAGTGACCCCCCCGCCATTGTGGACAAGTTCAACTAAAATAAAAAATAGAATCCTTTTTTTTCTGTGAAAGGTTGTCTACTGTCATGTGTTTAGGTTTTCTGCAGCATCTTTTAATGCCATGGCATCTTCATTTTTAAGTTTTTAAACCCCGATGCGGTTTTTTGATCCTGGCACAACCTCATTCTCACCGTTTTCTCCCACTCATCTATGACCGGAATCTCCAAATTCTGAATATAGGCAAAACTCACAATTCTCGCCCCTCCCCAACTCGTTTATTTGTTTATATCTCCCAGAATCTATATGAGGTATGTGACCAAACCCAAACAGGGTGTCTCTCTCTTGTTCACGCTCTCCTGGGAGAGAATGCTGGGATTCAGGTTGATCCTGGCACTAAAATAAAACAGAACGTTGCCACGGCAATTTTGCCATTTTTACGTGTAAAATTCTAAACGTTGAAATGTTGCTCCAATAATATGGAGTAATTTGTCACCCATGATGTTATGGTAGATTAAACCTTTGAAGATAGCTGTTTTCCCCCTTCCAGAGGGCTTTTCCCTTAAAAAAATGGGAGGGCTGGTCGTCAGCATACAAGGGCGCCAGTGGCAGCTGCTATCAATCAATTTATGAGGTTACTCAGTGTATTTAAACCCACTCATTGCCTATGATATGCATGATGCGTGATGCGTGAAAGGTAGACCACACCACCGGGGAAACTTCCCAATAAACCAAATAAAGAAGGTTTAATTAGATGTATTTCTAGGTTTTTCGGCATGAATTCATTGATTGAGTCGACTTTTTGGCACTATTGTATTACCCCTGTAACAAGCTTGGGATGCCTGTGGAGATATTAGCAATTTTGCTATCATCTAATTCGAAGTTAAATATGGTCCCTGATTGATTGATTGACTGATTGACTATATGATTGACTGATTGATTGATTGTATGATTGACTGATTGCTTGATTGTTTGATTGATTGATTGATTGCGTTACCCCTCGTAAGCTTGGGACACCTGTGGAGATGTTAGCAATTTTGCTATCATCTAATTCGAAGTTAAATTAGGTCTGATCGATTGATTGATTGATTGACTGTATGATTAACTGATTGATTATTGATTGACTGTATGATTGACTGACTGTATGATTGACTGATTGATTGATTGATTGATTGATTGATTGATTGATTGATTGATTGATTGATTGATCGTTAATTGTTGTTTTCAGCTGGCAGACCACCACTTGGTCAGATGCCATTTCTCGTGACTCCTGAAGGAAAGATCCTGGCACAATCTGGTGCCATTATGAAATACATCTGCAAGAAATCAGGTATCAAAACTAATGTCGGTAGTGGAGCTATGTATGTCTGAATAAGAGGGCAGAAAGAGCTGGATGTATACAGTGTGCAATTTTTTGGTTTGTTCCCTTGACACATCCCTGATACAGTCGGTCCCTAGTGTTAGGGTAAAATTCTAACAAGCAACATGGCCTTAAAACAGCGCATAAGATAGATGAAATGGCAACAAACGACATATTTTAAGATCGGTTAAATACCAACAGGGGCATGGCCTACTCCTCAAACGCGCAACTACCCTATTTGAAATTCAGACTAGGAACATACATGTGTGTACCTTTCTTCCAACCCCCCCTCCCTCTCCCAAGAGGGCCTCTGCAATGACTAACGTGGTTAATACGGACATAGGTACTTGATATACTGTCTGTATTATCCAGTTACCCAGGTGTCCGTTTAAAGCGGGCTGTCAGAAGAAAATGCCATGAACACATTCTTTATTGATACAAGATACAAAGGAGTAGTGGCCGAAGCAAAAAGCCAAGGAAGTGAAACTTGTTTAATAGGAGGCCAAAACCCTAGTATTAGATAAGGGTCAAACACCCGACGGAAAACTGTATGATCAAATTCAAAAATGCAGACTGCTTACAATAAGCACACAAAGAAAACATACAGTGCACACGGCAGGTACCCAGTGTCCTGGCAAAGCGGGGTTTGACCGATATATGAGAGTTTGTAATTCGGGGTACAAAAAGGTATCCGTTGTCCTTATTATAATTATTGACCGGTGTCCGCATCAAGCGGTTTTTAATTTTGGAGAAAGAAAATGTATGAGTTTTTCGTTAGGGCTAACGAAACAGTTCGTTACATACGTGTGTCCGTATAGATGGGAGAAGTGTGACGTCACGTTACCATGGTATCAAAATTTCTGCATGTCAACAATCTTTCTTGACAGAGAGGGCCATTTGTATTGTCGAACGATTAAAGAAAAGTATGGGCTACACCGCTCTGTTTCTGAGTGCAATCGTACAATGTCATAAGTCAATTTTTTCTTCTTTTTTCTCCTGCCATATTCGTAGGACCACGGTTTGCTGAGATACAGAAATTTTTCTACCATGGCATAGAGACGTAACGACGAGTACAGGTTTCTCTAATACAAACCAACAACGCGACTGACAAGCGATGCGAACGACTTCGTATACGCTAAAAACCTCCCTCACCCCCTACCCCCGTGAACCCGAGTAGAGCTTGCTCGCAGGCCACTAAAAGTCATGCTAGAGAGAAAATTGTGCTCGCAGGGTAACTTCTATAAATCCTTTGACCGTAGAGCGGGGCTCCCACTGTACTTGATGTTCGCGTTTCCAAACCCTGATTTATGACCATTTCTGATAAACTTTGTCAGGTTTGTCGCCAAGTGACAGTTTTGACGAAGCAGTTGCTGACATGATCCATGATGGAGTTAATGATTTGCGTTCTCTCTTGCTCAAGGCACACTTTGAGAAGGACGAAGCGGCAAAGGTACGATTCCACAGTTTGACTTGTAGCTAGAAAAGTAGCCTTTGCTGATAATCGTCCACTCCCATTGACGATAATAAAAATCACTGGTTTCTAACGGGTTCGAGCGCAGGTCAAAAGATTACAAACAGAGCACACCGGTAGCATTCGTAGCAAGCGTTTCCGCTTGAGTTACAGTAAAAACCCGCGACTAATAACCTGGTTTTTAAGAACCTGTTGGGCTAAAATTTGCCAGTTAGGCCCCCTCTATAACAGTTCTGTACAAGAACCTCTTTAGCCTAAAATCTGGAACAGGTTTTTATTTTCTACAATCTATAAAAAAGAATTCTGTACACTTGGCAAATGAGATAAGTATAAACTTTCAGGATCCTTGGCGTTTTGGAGACAATAGACCTGTGCCTTACTCCAGCTGTGATTGTACTGGTATACAGGTTTTACCTAAGGAATCGAATGAGCTGAATACCACTATGTTCTCTTAGCTACAGTGTTTTTTTTTTCTTGAGAAAAAAAGGACCTATTTAAGAACCTAACTATAGCCTAAATTTGTGTTAAATACCATTTATGTAACAACCTCATAGGTTTTAGGCTAACCTGGGAAAATGCAGTTTCCCAGTCGCCGATTTTTAATGTATTGCTATCTTTCCAGCTTTCGCGCTAACTCGAGCGGAAACGCGTGCTATGCCATTAAATGGCCATAACTCTGCTCGGCAGCCACACAGGAAAGAAGAAGGTGTTGGGTCAACTCGATTGGAGCAAGATTTTTTGTTTCTTAGTCTGTTTGCTCTATTTTTATTTTTCATGTACTTATCATCGTTTTCTTTACTAACTGGCAGAATGTCATAAAATGAAATCATTTTATACCTACCTAACCGTTATCTTTATCTTTATTTAAGGAGACGCAATTGAAAGAGTTTTTCGGAACAACTCTTCCTGCCCGACTTGAGAAATATGACGCTCTTCTTAAGAGCAAGGATAAAGGCGAGGGTTTTTTTCTTGGAGCCAAGGTAAGTATACGGGATAAATATCAAAGGTAGTGCCTGACCTATTTGCATTTGCTTTTCGGATTCCGGAGCCAGTCGACCCACCTCAAATTCTCACCCCCCCCCCCCCCCCCCCCATACCCCCCGCCACAAGACAATGGTGAAAAGGTCAAATTTGTACAGTAAATAGAAATCACTTGTCTTTGGTGAAAATTAATTTGAGCTACGCCTATGACTATTGCAAAAAGATCATTTACTATATGCATAGCTGAGTCGGCGAGTGGGAAAGATGAAGCGGATCCTGCATTCTGAGTGGCTACCCGGGCGGCCAAGATGGGCCCATTTTGCCCGCTCGGGATTTCCCGCGTTGGTCCCGTAAGGAAAAGTTCGATTCTCTTTTTGGCCATACAAAAAATCCTTTATTGACCACTGGCAAGCTTGTTTGGTCAAGACGGCTGTATATTGGCTTCCTTTTTTTTTTTTTGGCGTTTTTATTGACCTCGAACTTGGGGGGGGGGGGGCGCATGTTTGTACCCCCACCATACAAACGTCTGTAAAATGTCGCGGCTTTGATGAGCTATATCTTCGTTAGTTTTCAACAAGTCACTTTCAAACTAGGTAATTTTACTAATCTTAATGCGCTCTTTTCAGTGGTGTCGACGGATTTTCCCTTTTTTCCATGCCAGTAGTTCAGAAAAAACCGTGAAAAGGTCTATCCAAAACGGTCTTAGATTCTGGATTCCACGCCGTGGATTCTGAATTCCAGATACTGGATTCCAGTCTTTGTCAGCGGAACTTGGATTCTGGATTCCAATCGTTAGTTGGATTCCGGATTCCTTGAGCTGTAGTCCGGATTCCAAAGCCCAGGATTTTTAATTCCACAAGCAAAATATTCTCGAATTCCGGATTCAATCTGGATTCTATTACATGGAGCGACATATTATAGTTTTTGATCCAACCTCGCTCACTGTTAAAGTTGTTCAAACAAAACTTCTCTGTACTAAAGCGAATGATTCATTTCTCTTTTCTTCTTTTCTCTAGCTCAGCTACGCCGACATTTCGTTCGTTGAATTTTTTAACAACTTGAGTTTGTTGATGAAAAAGCAGAAAGATGAAGGCAAACCAACACCAGACTTCGAAGAGTTATTCAAGAAATTTCCTCTGTTAGATGGGCATTACAAGCGTGTGTTGGACGTGCCTGAAATAAAGGCCTGGGTTGAAAAACGACCTGCGTCCGATCTCTAAGCCTCTTATCGATGTGATACTCATGGCATATGTTAACGTAGGCACAACTGTGTACAAATAGAGTTAGAATATATATTATTTGAGATTTGCCGGTTACTGGTTCTTATAAACCATGTTTTCTCGAATTTGTGTGTACTTTATAATAACTGTTATAATGTTTCTAATATTTGGCGTCACTGGCTTTAAGGGTGTAAAATAGTTTCTGCAGTCAGTCAGAATTATCTCAGTCTTCCTAAAAAGAAATGATTTACCCCAAATTAAGGCCTCATTTTATTGTAGGAAAACTTCAAAAGCGCTCTTCCTAGTTAGACACTTCGTCGAAAAAAGCGCCCCTGATCTCTTGGCCGAAACTTTGAAATGAGCGAGGTTTTTAAAGTGGCATATTTGTTGTAAGTTAATATAATGTTAGGATTAGGATTTTTATGTTTTAGGATGTTAGTCATTGTATTAGAATTTATTGTACCTGATGAATTTTTTACCGCGTATAAACAATGATTAAAGACACGAACACAGTTTGATTATCTTTGAGATTTTTCCTGGTTAAGTGATGTCTATATACCTTGTAACACTTCGATGATGACTAAAAGAGGATAAAATTCCCGAAAATTGCGTCAATCCACCTCCACATTCATATAGTCTGCCAAATTATGTTACAAGACCAATCCGGGAAGAATTTTAACTCTTTTTTGTTTTAATATTTTGTCCCAAGAAACTAAAATGGCTACTGCAGGTCACGACGCTGAATTCCCCTAATTACACCTACCCCAAAGGTGTCATGGTTTTGTGTCCATTAGGCTCGTCAGATGTGTCCCCCTTTATTCACAGTCAGAATACAAATTGCCCGTCAAGGATAGAAAATTCCTCTGTCTTTTCTGCGTGGGCAAGCCTGCGTTGAGTGATTAAAAACGTTATATCTTTTTATAATTCTGTCCAGCTGGACTTCTCTATACAGTGCCTTCCATTTATTTTTTTTTTTTGCCTTAAAAAATGTCATTATAAAGCTTATTTGACACTTTTCAGCTTCAGTTCTTTTGTTGAAAGAAAATGAAAGCGAAGTGAAGCGATCTGCCATTTTTGACAAAGGAGCGATCGCAAGATCGTGGTTTCGTTTACGCATGAGCAGAATATTATTGGCAGCCAAACAAAGCATAAGCAGACTATTATTTGTAGGCAGTTATTTGCAGTCACGTGGTGGGCTTTCGACCAATAAAAGGAAGAAAAATTTGCATCGAATGATAATTACATTTGTCCGCGCTTTGAGCAGCATCCCACCACGCAGACGTTATTTTGGCTCGTCAAACAATCCTCCCCAACGAACTGTGGGAGGCTACGCTTTGACGAAACTCATTGTCTTCTGTTATAATGGTCCATGATTTGTTCAACCTCTCAAGTGATTCATAGTTGTGAATCAGCTTTTCTGTTTACTGACTCATTACTAGTTAGCCTTTTAATTCCATATTAAGAAGCCTTTAGTATTGGAAGGTTTGCTTAGCCTTGTGCTTGGTACAAGGTCAATTACTTCCAACCAGTCTAGTGTGAAATAAGGGTGAGGATGAGGGTTGGGGAGATCTGTGGGTTCGAAAATAATTTCAGTAGGATATTTGGTTAAATGAAAAAGTCTGTAAGAGAAATGGAAATGTAACTAACTTAAATACAGTAAATAAAGCGAAAAGGTGTGTTCAGAGAAAACCTGCGCTACTGTTGTAGGGATTGTCTGGGTGATGAGTTTTGTTTTTGTTTTTGTTTTATAATCAAGCTAAAATGAGTATGATAGTGTGTGAACGTGATTGGTATTACAGAAAAGTGAATGAGTATTCCTGTAGCCTGGAAAAGCGTTTGGTGTGCCTAGTGAAAACTAAGCTACTGTTGTGGGAGTGTCTGGGTGATAAGTTTGTTTTTGAGTGAGTATGGTAGTGTGAACTTGATTAAAATTACTGACAAGTGAAGACTAAGTAAATTAATATTCCTCTAGACTGGAAAATTTATAACTTCCCCCAATCCTTTAGGTGAATCGCACAGTACGTGCTTCCCTCGTACAAGAAAAGAAAAAGTGAAAAAGTGAGCTCACCGAAGGAGTTGGGAGATTGCGGGGGGAGGGGTGGTGGTGGGGGGGGGGGGAATGGTATGAGCAAAAGTAGCCTTCCCCTTCCGCATCACGCATCGTATCTCTTTTTTGGCTTCATATCTACCTGCGCGTAGGAGAGAGGCGGGTTAAACGGCTGAAACAAATTGCTTGGTCATGATGTGTCTACTTACAGTATTGAACCGTCACGTTTGATCGTCATAGGGATCCTTAGATAAACTACCTTGGCTCCAGGGGTCTGCTGTCGAAACACATTTGATAAAGTAAGGCGTGCTGACAGTTTGATAAAAAACGTCTGGCATCCAGGGTATTGACAAATCTAATAAAGACAATAGAAGAAAAATGGCTTTATCCTTGTTTTTTATCTCCTATAATTTTCTGCCGTTATACTTGCGTGACTTGCTGTGACGTGACAACCGCGTTCATGGACGTCAGAAGCCTGAGAACAAAGTTAAATGGCTGAGTCATATCGGGGGCGTCTGCCTATATAAACCGTATCATTCACACAGAGTCAAACCACAGGTAGGGGGTCGTCTGGGTCGTGGTGCAGGTGTGCTTAACAGTAAGAAGAAGAAAAAGAAAAAGACCAAATATGTCAGGTTACAAGCTTTACTATTTTCCAGCCCGTGCTAAAGGAGAAATAGACAGATGGGCATTTGCAGCTGCTAAAATTGATTTCGAAGACATTCGATTGAATTTTGGAGAAGAATGGCGCAAGGAAAAAGAGTGTAAGTAGAACATAAGAACAAGTTGGTTGTTTTCTGAATTTGGTCGAGTTCTCAGTGACAATGAATTAAAAGTTATGGAAAATGAAGCGAACACTGCATGCACCGTCGCGTGCTGTGCAGACAATAATTTTATCGGTTTCGTGACAGTGATCGTTATTCGTTCGATTGCAAGATGTGGTTTTCGTTTTGTACCTTTTGATAAACGTAGTATTGAACAGTCTTGTTTCTTTCTTTTCCTTGGTGGAGAGGTCACTTTGTTTCGTGACAAATGTCGCCATATCATGATTATAAAAATTATGTGGCTGGCCTGTGCATATTTAATTAGGTCGAGTTGACTATTCTTTCACTTGACGTCATGCTTCCTCGCGCATCTGAAACAAACTGCTTTGTCATGCTTGCCGAGTGGTTATGCTTCATATACATTACTCACGATCAAATATCAGAATATACCTTAATGCACAATGACATAATATAAATTGGTCTTTTGTCTTGAAGTGAGTCAGCATTTAACTGCTTGTTAGCCTCCCACGCAGACGTTCTTAGGGGTTCGTCACGCGTTCCTCCTCCACGAACGGCTAACTGTTTGTAAGCCTACAATTCCTATAAATTGTGTAGTTCACTTGTTCTCAGAGAAAGTGACAGTAAATAAGCTGAAATAAGGCAAATATTAAGTGTTTGCCCCTTTGATATGAGGTATAAACCCACTATAAAATAACAATGAATAGAACCTCTGACCTACCCATAGCTCATAAGATGAATGATGCGTGCTGCGTGAGAGGTAGACCGCACAACCAGGGAAACTTCCCAATAAACCAAATAAAGAAGGTTTACCTCTGATGTATTTCTGGGTGTTTCCGTGTGAATTTATTGATCAGTTTAGTCAACTTTTTGGCTTTATTGCGTTACCCCTCGTAACAAGCTTGGGATGCCTGTGGAGATATTAGCAATTTTGCTATCATCTAATTCGAAGTTAACTGAGGTATTTGATTGATTGTTTGATTAACTGATTGGTCGTTAATTGTTGTTGTTTTCAGCTGGCAGACCACCACTTGGTCAGATGCCATTTCTCGTGACTCCTGAAGGAAAAATCCTGGCACAATCTGGTGCCATTATGAAATACATTTGGAAGAAAGCAGGTATCAAAACTAACATCGGTAGTGGAGCTTTGTCTAAAGGGGCAGAAAGAGCTGGATGTATACAGTGTGCAATTTTTTTGTTTGTTCCGGCTTAACACATCCCTGCTGCAGTTAGTCCCTGTTAGGGTAAAATCCTGACAAGCGACATGGCCTTGAAACAGTGGATAAAATAGATGAATTGGCAAAATTCCGTAAAATTCTGTAAAATTCCGTAAAATTTAAAATTCTGTAAAATTCCGAATACAAGCCCCAGGGCTTACATTTTTCAAAGGCCCATTTTGAGGGGCTTATTTTTGGAGGGGCTTATTTTTGGAGGAGCTTATGTACAGAGGGAAATTTGCGTTTCAAAATCGATTGGGTTAGCCTCATAGTTGGTAGTAAACTTACCGTTTTTGCTTTGTTTCACTTTGTTTTTGAGGGCAATTTCTCAAGTACAAGCCCCAGGGAGGCTTATATCGGAAGGGCGATTTAACTGAGGGTTTTTTGCGTTACCGGATTGGGGGGCTTATATTTGGAGGGGCTTATACATGGAGGGGCTTATTTTCGGAATTTTACGGTATTTAAAGATGGGTTGAATACCAACAGGGACATTGCCTACTCCTCAAACGCGCAACGACCGTATTTGAAATTCAGCTTAGGAACACACATGTGCGTAGCACCCTTCTCCTCTCTGTTAAGCGGGTGACCGTAGACCGGGGCTTCTGCTGTACTTGATACTCGCGTTTCCAAACCCTGATTTCCGACCATTTCTGATAAACTTGTCAGGTTTGTCTCCAAGTGACAGTTTTGACGAAGCAGTTGCTGACATGATCCATGATGGAGCTTCTGATTTGCGTGATCTCTGGCTCAGAACACACTTTGAGAAGGATGAAGCGGCAAAGGTACGATTGACTTAACGTGTAGCTAGAAAAGTAGCCTATAACCGTCCACTCTCGTTGACAGAAATATAAATCACTTTTTTCAAACGGGTTTAAGTACAGGTGAAAGGATTATAAAGATAGCAAACCAGCCGCCTGCGTAGCACTATCCTGAAGCGTTTCCGCTCGAGTTATTGCTCTCGTTCTGGCTTTCACCCATTATTTTTACTCGGCACTTCGTGCCTCGCTCGGAAAGCTGAATGCGTTGACCTTCGGGCGACGTTCTTTCCCACCGAGCACTGGATAAGATTTTACCAGGTCCGTAACAATATCCCATGACGATTTGATCGGTCATATTCTATTCTACAGTAAACAAAGGCGAATCGCGCGCGCTATTAGCTGAAAATTTAACTGCAATCAAGGACACAAATAACCCCTCTGCACCCTGTATAACTCGAGCGGAAATGCTTGCAACGCAGGCTAGCAAACCAGTTTTAATAAAAGCCATTAAATGGCCATGAATCGGCTCGGAAACCACACCAGAAAGAAGAAAAACTTAAGGGGTTGGGTGATTTAGGTGATTTGTATTTCATTCAGACGATGGTAACATTTTTCCCTTTTTCTTTTTCTTTGTAAATAAAATACTTATCAAGATGTAATTTGTTCTTGGTCGGTTTTTAGTATTATTATTTTTACTTATTATCAGTTTTCTTATTATTAATTAATTAATTTATTTGTTTTGAAAAAAAGTGAAGAACGTTTCATAGTACGCACCAATCATAAGGTGAAGAGGCCGGGAGAGCAGGCACCATACAAAGTGGGACTGTTGTAGACATGGGGCGCTTTCCATTCGACCAAAAATTCCGGATTGAAATTTCGAGTATTCCATGTGACGAATGGAACAGTATTTTCCGGTTGGTTTGAACCAAGCCGTGCCAGTCCATCACGTACCAATTTTCGCGCGAAAATACGAAATAAACAGGGGAATCAAAAAATGGCGGACTCTTTGTCTATTTTACTTGCTTTAGAGTTACTGGACGACTATGAAGTTGAAATAAGCGAAGTATTGGACGAGGACGACGACATAACGCTGTTAAGTCTGGGTAGCTCCTACATGCGTAGGAATTTAAACCGAGTCTGCGACTACTTTGAGGGCACAATACCTCTCTATTTTCCTGACGAGTTTAAGGGTCACTTCAGAATGACAAGAGAAACTTGCGAGCTGTTCACTCGCGCCGTCATGCCCACAGGAAGGATACCACTTGGGAATGGATCTGGGCGAGCTGCCATCCCACCCCCAAAACAAGTTTTAGCTTTCCTCTGGTGTATGGCTAACCAAGAGCCTGCTCGAGCAGTGGCAGACAGGTTCGACATTACACTGAGTAGTAATACTAACAAGCGGAACACTGATATTGAGCAGAAGAATTGGAAGCCATGTTGAGTTCGATTTCCGGGCTCTGAGAAACTGGGCGCGAGCAGGAATGGTCGAATGGAACGGAATTTTCCGGTTATTCCGATTTTCCGGAATTTTAGGCCAACCTCGCGAGGTACACCGAAAATTTCGCAATGAAATTCCGGAAAATGTCTGTTCCATTCGCTCCCAAACCCGGAATTTCCGGAATTTTTGTTCGAATGGAAAGCGCCCATGGCGTGACATACTGGCTACCCCTATCGTAACATGAGATAACAGTCGTTGAGAATATGATACAAATCACTTTGACTCTGAAGATAACTGACTACCGCACAGATTGTCGAAACGCCAGTGCTGTCAACAACAATCATATTCAGGACTACGATCACCCGGATGATCATGCTTCACCCACTTATGAAATGACTCATGGGTTCAAACATTTCACAGTGGATACTTTGATCATAATAACTGGCAAAATGTCGTAAGATCTAATCATTTTCTACGTACTTAACCATTATCTTTATTTAAGGAGACGAAAATGAAGGAGTTTTTGGAAACAACTCTTCCTGCCCGACTTGAGAAATATGAAGCTCTTCTCAAAAGTAAGGACGAAGGCAAAGGGTTCTTTCTCGGAGCCAAAGTAAGTAAGCATGTGGGAGAAAAACGACTTCTCCTCTCCATTCTTTTCCATGTTAATTATGTTCCCTGGCTCCCACGAGTCTCCTGTTGCTCAGTGTTAGAGTTTCTGGACTGGTAACCAGGAGGCCTAGGCTGGAGGCCTGTTGGGAAAAGTGACACGCCTTCTTTCAGTCTTGTTTTCCTGCATTGCCCCATATACGTAAAGGAATCCAAGACAGTCTTGGATTCTGGATTCCACGCCGTGGATTCTGGATTCCAGGTTTTGGATGACAGTCTTTGTCCGGATTCCAATCGTTGGTGGGATTCCGGATTCCTTGAGCTGTATTCCAGATTCCAACAGCAAAATGTTCTCGGATTCCTTTTCATGGGTCGACTTGCTACAGTTTTTCATTCGGCCTTGTTCACTGTAAGTTATTTAAAAAACAAAACAAAACAAAACAAAACAAAAAGAACTCTGTGCTAAGCGAATACTTCAATTCTCTTTTCTTTTTTTCTGCAGCTCAGCTATGCCGACATTTCGTTCGTTGAATTCATTAACAGCTTCAGTTTGATGGTGAAAAAACAGAAAGATGATGGTAAACCAGCACCAGACCTGGAAGAGTTATTCAAGAAATTTCCTCTGTTAGATGGGCATTACAAGCGTGTGTTGAACGTGCCTGAAATAAAGGCTTGGGTGGAAAAACGACCTGCATCCGACGTATAAGCCTCTTACCTATGTGATAGAGCGATTTTCGTATGACCTTGAAATGAAAACTCGCGAACAATACAGAAACAACAAACGAACGGAAATAGAGCGATTTGATTGGTTTATCGAACGGATACAAACGTGTTTGGTCTTTGGTTAGTTAAGCTAACGCTAGAACTTTCTAGAAATCAATCGATACTTCGCTTTGACGTCATCCTTCTCCATATTAGGATTTTTTGGCGGGAAAACAAAGAGCCCATGTTTTGATCTTTTCATCCATTGGCTGATAAAACAAATAACGAACACTTACCGAAACCATTTTTCAAGGTCATGCGAAATTCGCTCTACTTATGGGATATGAACGTGGGCACAACTGTGACAAATAAAGTTAGAACAGGAGCATAGAATAAATATTATTTGTGATTTACTGGTTACTGGTTGTTATAAACTATGTTTTGTCGAATTTGTGCGTAATTTATAATAACTGTTATAATGTTTATAATATTTGACGTGACTGGCTTTAATGTAGAATAGTTTCTTCAGTCAGTCATAATTATCTCAGTCTTCCTAAAAAGAAATGATGTACCCCAAAATATATTATTGGAGGAAAACTTCAAAAGCGCTCTTTCTAGTTAAACTCTTCTTGGGAGTTGTTGCATCCGTTTGCACACCACTGCCAACACACACGCAACAACTCTCAACATTGTTTGCGCAACAATGTTGGGAATCAGGGCCCGCTTGCACGCAGCCTCAGGCCCCTACCCGAGGTCCAACCCCTTACGCCTCGATAAAACGGCTTCCAAATAGCTCTAGAGGCGAAGCCGACAGTAAATAATAAAACAAAAACACAAGGTAAGTCATTAATATCTCTATTTTTGTCAAAAAATAGAACTTAGGACGAATTTTGTTTATTTTCATACATTCTCTTATAAATTAAAAGGCCAACCAACTCCCACAGAGTTTGGGCTACCTGTGCGATTTCATACCCAAAAAAATCCTTCCATTATTCCCGTCACTTGAAATTCGTAGTACCCCTCTGGGCTTCCTGTCAGCTTTTCTCAGACTGTCTTTTCAGCCCACACACACACCACCGTGACACTCTTCCCCCGTGTATGTAGAGTTCCACAGGACATTGCTTGCGTGACTTAGAGTGACCGCGATGGCTGTCCAGAGCCTGGGCATGAGCTAAACGCTGAGTCATGTAAAAACATAAGCTTGATAAAATGTTCAACGAGCTAAGTGGTGCCCTGGAACTCGAACTGTGCAGTCCTAATTAAGGAGAAAAAAAAAAAGAGCGAGAAGACAAAGATGTCTGGTTACCAGCTTTACTATTTTCCAATCCGTGGTAGAGCAGAAATGGCGCGATGGGCTTTTGCAGCTGCTAAAATTGACTTCGAAGATGTTCGATTGAGTAGCGAAGAATGGGCCAAGGAAAAAGCGTGTAAGTGCAAAATTTAGAATCAATTAGTGAATTTCATTCGAAAAGTTTTTTAAAGCTTTATGGAAGTTGAAGCGAACACCGCAGTCTTGTGCATATAACCTAAGTTTCAGTTTCGTGACTGATCTTGCACGGCGTGCACTTGAATAAACTGTTGTTGTTGTTGTTGAATAAAACTGGTACACCTTATAAGCTTGCGTTCGATTTTCAAGAAAGAAGAATGCATGGTTATAACGGTAAAAGCTTGTCAGTTGAAGGTTAGATTGAAACTTTCATAAAGCTTGAGATGAATTGACCTCCAACAACTTTTTAATGGGCGATTCTTGTTTCCATCTTCTCTTCCAGAGAAACTCCTTTGTTTCGTGACATTTAATACGTAGCAAGGCGAGAACTCTACACGAATCTTTGTGCACTCCTAGGGCCTGTTACATATGAGGTGAGGTGCTGTACCAGAGTGCCTCGGTTCATGCCTTGTTTCCTCTTAAAGTTTTAGTCAAGCATATATATGAGGAGGCAGGCTAGCCTGCTTGCCGAAATCTTTGTTCCAACAACTGGGATCTTGGCAAGATGAGTCAGCCCGCCTTTGCCTTTTCTCAAGCCGAAATGTCAGCAAGTAGGGGTATAGAGACTGCGAGACTGCGAAATTCGAGGGGGAGATGTACAGAATTTGAGCCTCTGAGAGGCAAAAAATGAGACTTCAAAACCTGTCACAAACGTTTCCGAGATTTTGAGATCGGGCCAAAATTTTCCAAGACCCACTTTTTTCGAGAAACCATTCTATACCCCTACAAGTTGGCCAGCCTGCCCGCTCATATAAACACAGCAACAATTTTAAGATGATATAAGCTGCCTCGGCTCATACCTTGTATCCTATTAAAATTTCCGTTGTGTTTATATAAGGTCGAGGCACTGGCTGGACCACTTGCCAAGATCTCGGCTAGAGCAACTGGGATCTTGGGAAGGTGGGCCAGCCCACCTTCTCATATAAACATAAAGTTATAGTTTTTTTAAGGAAGCATTAGGCTTGAATAGGCCAGCCTGGCTAACTAGGCTTGCTCACAGCACATAAACAGGCCCTTAAATGAGTACGATTTCGTGATTTGTAAAGCTAGTTCCATGAGCTGTCAGCTGAAACAAACTGCTTTGTCATGCTTTCTGAGTTTTCATGCTCCATTTCCTCGAGATCAAATATCACAATGCACCTCATATTCCAACATGACTTAAAATATATTTTATTTAGTCTTTTGTCTTCACGTTAGTTGGCCCTGAACTAGACTGGTTTATACATGTATGGCCAAGAATTCTTTCGAATCATAAGGTTGACCTGGAAGTTAAGAAATCTACAATAATTTACAGAAATATTGAATGGTTGCTAATGATCACTGACGTCTATTAAGTTATTGTGAAATGACAATGAATACAACCTGTATTGCATTGTGTGAATCATTGAATTTTGATCCCTTAATTATGGCCACTCATGCAGGGCAGTTAATCATTACACTGCTCAGTGTATTGGCTGGGCATTTTAATAGACTAATATACAAGGGCCTTTGAAATTGCTCTACTAATACTTTTGGATACCTGACAGTGATATTATACATTTTTTCTTTTTTTGGATTGTTGAAGTACGGTCTAAAACTTCCGCTCATAAGCCCTGAGCTTTATATAGAACTTTATTTTAACCAAACTAACAAATATAGTGTTTCAAAACAAGAATCACAGCAGTACTGATTAAAATACTTTTTGAAACTACTGCATCTTCTGGATACTCTCAATCCCAAATCTCACCCCCACTGTGCCCTACAATGGCCTCTACTGGGTTGCTCCGCTCGAAAGGGGTACCTTTTTCAGGGACCAGGTATATGAAAGGGGAAGGATTTCACTAGTTGAAGTATATGAAAGGGTAGAGAAATCTGTCACTTTGGACTGTAAAAAGGGCCAAAAGGGCCACAGATAAAACATTTTGAGGCTGTGAAAAATCGAGAAATCACTGAACTTCCTGTTTTTGAGATTTATTCATATTTGAAAGACACTGGTGCATTTACTGCAGTAGAAAGGGATGGGTACCTTTTCTGCCAGAAATGGTGTATAAAAGGGTAGGGGTCAGACCTCAGGATGGGGCCTCTCTGTATAAATATGTGGCGGTCACTCTTCTCCCCCCCCCCTCCCCCTGGGGGGGTTAAATGGCTTGCACCCATAGCATAATTATTGTTAACCCAAATTTGCTGGAAAAACAGAAACATCAAATGTTTTAAAGGAACGAGGATTTTTTGCTATTAATTTTAGCTGGCAGAGCACCTTTTGGTCAGATGCCATTTCTTGTGACTCCTGAAGGAAACGTTGTTGCTCAGTCTGGTGCGATTATGAAATACATCTGCAAGAAAGGAGGTAAATTGAGTTAAGGAAATTTAGGAGTCATGTGTAAGGTTTTGTTGGGAAGCGGGGGCGTAGCCAGCCGAAAGACCTGTAGGCCCGGGCCTACAAATAATTGGTTTGATCACTCTGCTGCTTGTGATAAATTATAAGTTGTTGGGATGAGCTAAAAAGCTTAAGAGCTGAAAGTGTTGGTGAGGTCAGTGCGTACTAGTTGTGCGTGCAATTTTCAGGATATGTGGAAATGAAAGTCAGCAAGAACTACAACTAGTCGAAAACCTGGCCACACCCCTGGAAGGGGTTTGACTAATCGGGTAGAATAGAGCATGATTTATGCACTTTACGTTGCTGTTTGTTGGGGGTGAAGATGGGGTCTCGATCACGTTTCTCGGGAAATAAAGCGGTCCTTTCACAATTCACAAAAATAACGGGCATTATGAGAATCTCGTCTGAAGGGCTATTAGTAAATAATCTTGCAAAATCATGATTCACGAGAAAAAAAATAGCCATTAAAATAGCCATTACACATTTCACGACAAAAAAATAGGGCCGATCTTGACCCACGAAAATACCCTTTAAACCACCCTCTTGTTTGTTCACGACCGTTTACAACCAAGAGATTATAATAGCACCTCTTGGTAAAACCTTCCTTCCCTCTTTAAAATAAGGTGTTGGAGTTTTTGCTAATGCTGTAATTGATCATTTTGGGAGCTTCTTTACGTAACAGCCTATTACCCTTGAAGAAAGACTATCACTTGCGTAGATCACGGTCAGCCTGAGAACTAGCTACATTACGCGCAATTAATTCCGCAATGAATTATAATCTACATGTAACATGTGTTTACCATTCGCAGGTTTGCGTGCCAAAACAGAAAAAAAAAACAATTTTTCAATCTTTAGCGAACAAATTTTACGAAATTTCGTGGTTTAAGTCCAGTCACTGACCAAAACGATTCCTAGATGAATTTCGCAGACAAATGCTCTATAGCAATTGCCCATAAATGGCTTTAAAACAAGACGGCGTGCGTTTTGTCCTTTGTCCTAAACAGGGTATTAAAATTGAGGGTGTTGTCCTTAATCCGGGATGTATTTTAGGATTTTTTTGTCCCAAACAGGGTCAAGGTTTCAAACCCTCTCAGCGGCTCAACTATATCCCAATATTGGTCGATTCCCCACCCCCCCCCCCCCCCACCACGGGGTAGCCGTACGGGAAATGTTGCGCAGGATGTACATATAAAATGCTGCAGCATTTATTTAGCCACCCTGGGGGCCGGTGTTGCAAGCAGTGGTCAGGCAATTCGTCAATTTAGAAACGAGCAAGAAACTGGGCCCGAGTTAACTTTCGCAAAGACTTCTGGGACTGTAACTATGGAAGAGGTGGGGGGGAAGTTTGGCCAAACGGCTGTCCTTGCTACGTTGCTCTTGTTTTCAAATCCTGATTTCAAACCATTTTTTAATATACTTGTCAGGTGTGAGTCCATCGGACAGTTTTGACGAAGCACTTGCTGATATGATCCATGATGGTGTTTATGATTTGCGAAATGATTTGAGCAAAGGACACCATGAGAAAGATGAGACAAAAAAGGTATGATTCCACAGCTTGACTAGTATCCCCGGGGCGGGATGTTCCACCCGAAATGGGTACTTTTGGGGGGCTTCAGCCATCAGGAGCCCATAACCGGCAGCGAGCAACTTCCATGCGCTCGTGTCACGGCGTTGTCACAGACCAGGTTATTTTTAGAACGGTTTGGCGCGAATTTCGAATCTTATAAATTCCACAAACCAGTCAGTAAAACCTACAGACCTAAAAATTAAATTTGCTGTCTTTTAATTAGTGTTCCTTTTTGATATCTTATACTTCGAATGTGCTCATAGACATGCTGGAGATTCTATTTTCGCGGGAAAAAGTGCCCTAAAATGTGTCTAAAAATAAACTGGTCCGTAAGAACGCCGTAAAGGCCTAGTTTGGGAGTTGCTCACTCCGGGTTATGAGCTCAGTGAAAAAGTAAGGAATTTTACTCTTTCAAGTATATGAAAGGTGTAGGGAAATCTCTATTATTGGTCTATAAAAGGGCTCAAAAGGGCTTAGAGATGCATTTCATGGCTGAGGAAAAAGTCAAGAAAACGTTCTGGTTTTTTTTGTTTATTTATATTTGAAAGACATTGCATTTACAGCAGTTAAAAGCCGGGATGCAAAGGTCTAAACTAAGTGTGTGAAAGGTGTGCCATTTGTCAATAAAAGGTTTAAGAAAGGGGTCTTCTTTTTTGTCAAAAATGGTGGATGAAAGGGTAAGGGGTTGAACGTAGTTGATTAGCACTTCCCAGCTGGCACTAGTAGTTAAAAAAAAATAGCCTCTATCTAGGATGGTTAATAGGTTTTTTTGGGCAAACGGAATTTGCCTTACATGAAAGCCGGAATTCGGAATTCATAGAAAAACTATGGCGAGACTCGGAATTGAAAGTACGCGCGGGATGCGGGATGTTGAAAATAACCCTCGGGATTGCGGGATTGCGCGAGATAAGGCTCGAGATAAAAACTCGTCCATTCTTTTTTAGAAACATGGTCGAAAACTTAAAAGTAATTTGTCTTAAATGAGTTACCCGACTCTAGCTATTTTAACTTCTGACGGGGTAGGCCAGTGAACGCCCACCACCCTCCCCCCTCCAATCCCCACTTCCATTTAAAAAAAGAAGAAAGAAAATTAAAAACCGGCGCGCGCGCCGTGCATGTGGAAACTCATTTTATATTTATCTCTATTTTAGATAGAGCTTATGACGAAGTTTTTCTTGACTACTCTTCCTGAGCGGCTTGGCCAATTTGAAGCCATTCTCAAAAGCCGAGATGAAGGCAAGGGCTTCTTTTGTGGAGACAAGGTAAATAAACAGGATAAATAAGTAACCTTAACTCAGAGCCGTGCCGAGAATTTGGCAGTTCCATTCTGCCGCCGGACCCACCCCACTGACCCCAAACCCTCACCCATTCCCCCTCACAACCCATTCATGACAACATCGTCAGTGGAGGAAACTGATTATGAAAGTCGGGAAAAAGAAACTTGAATAGACCCTTTTGTACCAATACGGCGGAATTTATTAGATTTAAGGAGTATTATGGGATGCTCAGGGGGCACTTCCCTAGTATTTACGCACGCATTTTGGGCAAAAAGAGAACTTCACTGTATATTTCTCGGAAAAAAGGCGATCATTATTACATCCAAACACGGTACAACGATCTTTTTTTCCAATTACAATGTTTTTTTACGAAAACTTAAAGCAAAATTGGCCCGCGCGCGTAAATACTGAGCGAGTACATCGGATCATGCTCATGCCCGCAGTGGGCATCCCTTAAATCTAATAAATTCAATATGGTCGCCGCATCGGTAAAAAGGTCTATTCCAGCTTGTCCTTTGGGCAAACAGTTTTCACATTTTGCTTCGCCGGCGCCACTTCTTGCTCGTCTTAATGAATGATTTTGTTAGAGGATGACTTTCCGAGACCTTTGCTCATTGGGCAACTGTTTTTTACAAGTTGTCCAGCAAGAAAATCTTCTTGTCCCGGACTGCTGGACGGGGCTTCATGCGACGTTTTTATTGGTCGATAAGATCATAAAATGATAGGAATGCTATTGAACTTTGTGCACCGTCAAGTCCAAAAAACCTAAAAAAAAAGGACAGATATCAAAGAACTTTTTTGGGCTTTAAAACCATTCCATTTAATTTACTATGATGGTAAAAGTCAGAAGGTCGAGTAGAAATCACTTGTCATTAGAGAATTTTAATTTGAGCGATGCCATTTTGTAAAAACAGACCATTTTCGTTGCCTTAAGCCATGGAAGAACCCATTAAGATTTAGAAATTAAAGTTAGTTCTACAGAAGAAAGTTGAAAAGTGTCATATCTAGAGTCATAGTTATGGACTTCGTTGTAAAAAAGAAAATACCGTAAACGATCTGATAGATCAATTTAATTTAAGGGGTCCAAGAAAGTGGGTGCGTTTGATAGATAGGAGACGTTTAAAAGAGACAGGCGTTTATTCTTGTTCCTGTAACGAACTAGACAAAGCTGATACGGTTTGCTTTCGGCAAAACTCCAGTCCTTCCATCTTTTGACACTCGTTAACACCGCTGCGCATTTTATCAGTGCTGCAAGAAAATTGCTGACATACTGAGCAAAGAGATCAAGAAGATTAAAGAGCGCTGGTTACTTTGAAGTTAACATTGAACGAGATGTAATGCGCAACCATTTTTGATCAAGCAAGGACGTAAAAAATTTGAACGATTTTGCTCTATATATTTCGCCATTAATTTTGCTAGTATTTTGGAGAAATTTTTATCGGGAGTGGAATGTTTATTAGACAGGGACCGTTTGTTGGAGAGGGGCATTTGACAAAACTTAAATGCTTTGGAGGGGTATATATTGGATAAGAGGCATCTATTAGAAAGTGGGTGGCTATAAGATCATTAACGGTAGTTATCATTAAACCTTGATAACATTTTCAAAGTTGTTCAGACAAATTAAAAAGCCTCATCTCTGTACTAAGCGCTTCTTTGTTCCCTCTTTCTTCCTCTCCAGCTCACCTATGCCGACATTTCGTTCGTTGAATTCGCTAACGGCTTAAAGGTTAGCATAGACAACCAGAAAGCTAAAGGTAATCCCATGCCAGATATCGATGAGATAATCGGCAAGTGTCCTCTGTTGGTTGCTTATATCGACCGTGTGTTGACCGTGCCTGAAATAAAGACCTGGGTCGAGAAACGTCCCGATTCCGAGATCTGAGACCGCAATCGATACGATGCATGTAGCACGTGTAAACTTATTATGATAATAACAAACGATACAAATAAAGTCAGCTTATATAATGTGAGAATTGCTGTTATTGAAGGAAATATGGGGCGCTTTCCATTCAGCCCAAAATTCCGGAAATTTCGGTTAGAAATCAAATGGAAAGAACCATTTCAGTTCTGTCTGACCGGAATATTTGGGATCACCTTTGTCCCTTTACATTGGACAAAATTGTTGTCCCCAGTACCGCTCTTTTGTATCCTGCTTACAAGAACAATAATCAGACGCGCGGTGGCTTGGGTCGGGTCTGTGCAACCGGAATCTACCGTTCCACTGGGCACGTGGAATTTTCGAAATTTCAAACCGGAGTTTTTTCGTTGAATGGAAGGCGGACATGGTTTATAACGATCTAATGATGTGCCTATCATCAATTACAATCGATAATTGGCCAGGCCTAGCCCCTGTACCGCGTCTTCCCAGGCCTTCTCAGTCAGTGCATTTCAATGACGTATCCGAGACGCTCGGACCACGTGACCCTAAATCCACTGGCCAAGTGACCAAGTTTTGGAAATGAAAAGTGCTTCTTGTGACTTTCTCTCCAAGAAGACCATAAAAATGAAAATTACCTATTTATTTATATTATTTATTTATTTATAATAATTTATGGCTTACAATAATAAGGAAGAAGAAACAAAAGCTGAGGGATGAAAGGCAACAGGGCCCTCGACCCCATGTTAAAGAAATGACTCGAAAAATAACTACAATTTAACTCTAAAAGTGATACAAATATTCATTAGTAAATTGTTAATAAATAATAATAATGGAAGAATAGTAGGAATAGATAAATACTGCACACAAAACAAACAAAGAATGTTCTCATTGATAAAAAAATGTCTTAACCACTACTTTACAAGAATTTACGCTTGTTGCCCTACAGATGTGTTCCGTGGCAGCGAGTTCCGTGTGTCAACAACAGTCAACAACCCTATGGTAATAACTGTATTCAAGAATGTTCGTTCTTGAATCTCTTCCTAGGAGATAAATCATCATAATGTCTAAAAGAATAGCGTTCAATTTCCATATAAAGTCTGCATAAGGTTGGACATCAATGCTCGCCGATTTGCGAAAATTGCGTGAATCATTCCATTCCCTTTCTCCCAGAGCCAATTTTAGAGACATATATTGCGTCGTTTTATTTTTCAAGTATGAGATTCTGTGGTGTGAATATCCTTCCTTCCTTCCATGGTCAAATATGAGACTTTTTCGCCAGGAGTACTCAATACTTTTCCTTCAAGTGGTTATTGCAGGAAGTTAAGACGTGATAGAATGAAGATATATTGGAAATGGTCCAGGGTTTATTTGGCGTTTTCATTTTTGCCCCCATTCGATAATATTCCCGTCACTTGAAATCCGCAGTATCGCCCCTGGGGCTTTCCCTCTTCCTTAGAGGCTCCCACTGCGTTCTAAGGCTCATCGAACTTTGCCTAGTCTCTGCACTCACATCTTCGCTTGGGCCACGCGACCCGAAACGCTTTTGACGCGCGAAATAATGACGCCTAGGGACTAGGGAATATCATTGAACTATCGACAAAATCACGATATTAACGCTGCGATAGCGATGGATCGATAGCAAAAATGAAACATCGATAAAAATCGCGATAGTGTAGCCAACTATCGATAGTTTCTATACTTCTAACATTTTGACTTCTTTTGAAAATAAAGGCACCTTTTTAACCCATCTTTGATTCTTAAGGTGACAATAACCGTAAAAAAGAAACTAAAAACAATCTACCGCCCTGCTGCTCCTAGGATGTTTTAGCGTCTTGATTTTTGAACAGCATAGTACCAGTATTATATGACCACTGCTTCATAGCTATCTCTTAAAGTATAAGAGGCATGAAGCAAAAACAGATCATTCCTCAAAACTATCCTAATACAATTCAGGGGCGGATCCAGGATTTTTTTTTAGGAGGGGGTGCACTCGTCTCTTGCTCTACTTCAACACCAATAAACCACATAGTTTTTGTTTTGTTTTTTTGTTTTTTTTTTGCAGGATACTAGTTGTATTAGAAAACCGCAGGTCATCTCAGGGGGGGGGGGGGGGTGCGCATCCCCTGCACCCTCCCCCCATATCCGCCCCTGCAATTGCAATAGTACCTCTACTATCGTAGAACTATCGTAATATCCATGTGGCCTCTTGCAATACAATCGCAATAGTTAAAATTTCCCCAATTAACATGGCGGTCAACCCCCCAAGTCTTTTTAAAGATATTTAGAATTGATAGGGAAGGGATGATAGAACCTCTTTGCCACCCTGTTATATTAATGCAAAATATTTGAAATTTATTGTCGGAAGGTCGAGTCTATAAGAAATGACAAACTTCGGTGATTAACCTTGAGCTTTCAGACTCAGGCCATCCCCATAAAATGTTTCGTTTCCCATCGCCCTCCCTCTCGTGAAGGTGGGTCGGTCGGTCGGGCAAAAAAAAAAAAAAATGAACACATGATTGCATATTAAATCTCACGTTTAGTCTGCAAGATATAATCAGAGGGTAAAAGATGTATATTAACAGGACTATCAAATGCCTAAAAAGGCTACAAAAACGAAGTATCGATGATAATTTAAGACAATTGGTATTAATAAGACAAGATCATGTGCTTGTAAATTAAAGTACTTGCTTCTTTACAAGTGATCCTGGAATTTTTTTTTTTTTACTTTTCCAAAAAAATGGGTCGGTCGGGCGATGGGAAACGAAACATTTTATTGTGATGGCCTAATCTGGAGACCGGGAGATATGATCACAAAACAGGAGTCTCCCAACCTTTTTCTCTCCATACTAAAGCTAAACCTTACCCTGCGAGCAGAGGCCCTTCGATCGTCCTAGATAAGTCGGGAAGGGGAAGGATCTAGGAAAATCGAAGGGCCTCTGCTCGCAGGGTAAGGTTTACCTTCATACAGAGAGAAAACCGTTTACATGAAAACCCATAAAACGGTCATAAATCGGCCCGTGGACCACACAGAAGAGACGTAACACACATTTCAAGTAAGGTAAGCTGTTGTTTATTGAAATCCTTTCATTTTCGTAGGTTACAGAAACGATAGGTTTTTTCCCCATACAAATCCATATATTTCGAATGTCACGCAACAATGTCGATGTTCGCCGATGCTCATATTTCGAGCTTGGGCTACCTGTGGTCTCTAGGCTTATCCGGGAGATCCGGGAGACTTGCGTGACTCGAGTGAAGCTCTTGCTGTGGGGGCCTGGGTATGAGCTAAACGCCGAGTCATTTTAAAACCAAACATTATAGTTCGGCCAACTTAGCCGAACTACATCTTAGATGTAGCTCAAGTTTTCGACAGGCGAAGCAGTGTTCCACTTAAGGTGCCCAAAAGGTTCAAAGAAAAAGAAGAAGATGTCTGCTGGCTACCAGCTTTACTATTTCCCAGGCCGTGGTAGAGCAGAAATGGCCAGATGGGCTTTTGCAGTTGCTAAAATTGATTTCGAAGATGTTCGATTGGGCGTCGAAGAATGGGCCAAGGAAAAAGCATGTAAGCTAAGAAAATTAGAAGTAAGTTAGTCAGGGTTTATGGAAGTTGAAACAAACACTCCAGTCGTTTGTATGCAACATTAATCACTTGCACAGCATAGACTTTTATACACTTTCGTTCGATTACGATCCCAATTATATTATTAAAGCTTACATGATTCTTTATTTTTTAACAAGTAAGTAAAGGAGTAAAGGAGAAAACGTGCATATTAAAAGTAAGAGGTTGGGACCAGATTATGAATCAACCTCCAACAACAACAACTTTATTAAGGGGCTTGTCTTGTTATCTTCTCTTCGGGAGACAACCCCGTTGTAGCTGGGCGAGAACCCAAAGGTGACGGGTGTCTCCCAGAAACTTCGGATAGGTGTGTGCCACCCTGGGTACTTACCCTGACACTATTGAGACTGAGACAAGCAAAAATTGATACCCTATATAAAACCCAAACCCCCCAAAATGACACCCTATTCAAAAGGAAAAAATAAGAATTACAGTGGAACTTCAATGTAATGAACCTCTATATAACGAAGTCCTCGGTATAACAAATGATTTATTTACCCCAGTAATATTAAAATATATGGACAAGAACCTCGATATAACAAAACCTCAGTTAGAGCGAACAAATTTTGCCAGTCTCTTGACCCTTCATTATATCGAGGTTCCACTGTATTTTAATAACAACTGTCATAAACCTTTGTTACCGGGAAATTGCTTTCCTAATACCGGTACTATTAGGAATAGCTCAGTTTTAACAGATAATTTGTTTCTAATGTAGCTTGGCATAAAATATTACATTCTTGATTTTTAGCTCATACAATTTAGGTGCCCAATCTAAGGAAAACCCTGGGAGCACATTACTTGGTATTGGGAAAAATGATACCCTTTTAAAGACCTTCAAAAACCATACCCAGCGTGCAAAGAAAGAAGTGTCAGGTAGCCCAGGGCTAGTGGATTTTGCTATTGGTCTAGTGAATTCTGTTTTAACTTGCCCAACAGGCAAGTGATGTTTTTTGAGGAATTCTAATAACAGAAGAACTGTGAAATCAATTCTGCTAGTCAAAAAGTTTTGGAGGCTAGTTGCAAATGGCATCTGGGCTAGTAAATGCTAGCTTCAGCTTGCCCGAATGGCAGGCTCTAAAAATGATTTTCTTTGCACCCTGATATTAATTTTTAAAAGCTGAAGTACCATACCAACTCTGCAGGATGGCCAGTACCTTACGCATGCACACAACTTACCATATCACCCCATATAAGTGGCAGCCATTGACAGCTGTTTCATCCTCATTAAGACTCATCGGCATGGCATAGCCCCAGGCGAGAGGTCTCACTTGCGATCATTGACCCAAATTTAGAGCCTGCCCCAATACTAAGGGCACCCTGTTAATGCGAACAAATTTTTTTGACCCATTGGTGACCATATTAACGGGGTTCCATTGTACATTTTCAAAGAAATAAACTTTATTTTTTTATGGTGTTAATTTTAGCTGGCAGATCACCACTTGGTCAGATGCCATTTCTCATTACTCCTGAAGGAAAAATACTGGGACAGTCTGGTGCAATTATGAAATACATCTGCAAGAAAGGAGGTAAACAAAACTACATTCTGTATGGAAACTAATTTTAAGGGAAGTTAAGAGTCATGTGCAAGGGCTAATTGGTAGGAGTTTGACTAAATGGGTCGAATAGAGCGTGATATGTGGTGGAACCTCTATTCATGGGACACTCTCAGAGCTGTGGCAAGTGTCCCCTGAATAGAGGTAGGGCTGGAGTTTGTTAATAATTAACCGACAAAGGAAATCTATTTTTTTTTCATTCTGCCTTGGAATCTGCTGCAGTCTTAATTATTTTAAACAGCTGAATAATGTATAAAATGTCATGATTACCAGCTGTGTGTTGATTTCCAACCAGTGCACCACTTAAAAGTGAGAAAGGCCATACAACACTTAAACTACAGTGGAACCCAGTTGATACGGTCAACCAAAAAAATTGGCCATATTAACAGAGTGGCTGTATTACTGGAGCAGGCTCAAATTACATGACTTGAGGGCTGTAATGACAAATACACTGTACATCGCATTCACCATACTGTTCTCATTAATAAACAACCAGAATAATATAGATATGGAGTACAGTAATTGAAAAAACTACTTAAAATTTTCCTTCAGTGCATGAAACTCTTTTAAAATTCGGCTATAAATCGCCACAAGTGCATTTTAAGTGTGCTGTAGTCTAAAAACAGTACATTAGCATAAGCTCAGATTACTAGTTCAATAAAACTGACATGTCACAGGCATCTTGATTTTCTAAATTTTGAACGAAAGGCCGTATTAATGGGGTGAAATAATAAGAGATTCTACTGTTTGAACCTAGCCCGGCATGGGAGGGGTACTCCTTACAATGGCCTATATTCAAACACCGGATAACTCTAACTAAACTCTGTCTAAGTAATCACAAATTGGCGATAGAGACAGGTGGATATGTAAGACCTTATAAGAAACCGGAAGAGAGGATCTGTCCTATCTGTAAAAAAGACGTAGAAGATGAAATACACTTTTTAACTCTGTGCCCTGCATATCAAAAAAAAAGAAATACTTTATTTGAATATATACTTAAACAAAGGATAGAGAATATCAGTAAACAGAATGGCACCAGATGATGTTTTTCTCTTGTTAATAAACCCTCTGAGCAAGAACAAACCAGTGCAAAAGTTAATTGCAAAATACGTATTCGACTGCTATGAGAAAAGAAGATCATTAGTTCCACTAGTGTGCAATTTGTGTTATAATTTTAAATTATTTGGATGAAGTCGATGTACACAGGACTGTATAAGACTCCAAATAAAGCATTGTCTTGTCTTGTCTTGTCTATTGGGAGGCTCCACCCAAAAGGGACACCTTTTTCAGGCCTCAGGTATATGAAAGGGTCTCACGGATATCACTCGTTGTAGTATATAAAAGGGACACGAAATCTGTCATTTCTGTCAATAAAGGGCTTAGAGATATGATGTATTTTATAACGGTGAAAAAGTCGAGAAACTGTTATGGTTTTGTGATTTATTCATATTTTTTAAGACAGTGCTGTTACAGCAGTCAAAAGGGATAAAATATTGTTAACTAGGTTTGTGAAAGGGTAGCCTGTTCCAGCGGTTCAGATAGTAGAGTACAGCGTTCTGGAACAGGCTAATGAAATGCCCCCCTGCCACGTCCCTTCCCCCTTCCTAGATCCCGCGCGTCCTGTTTCCAATGACCTTGTTTTCACCACTTCCCAAGTATCTGAGAGCCTGGTGCGGGCTATTTTAAACCCTGATTTCGAACGTTTTGTGACATGAGAAATGATGTGATCACGTGCACGATGTCACGAGCACAGGACAAAGAAAAATCTGAGTGCCCAACAGGAATTGAACCTACATGTACAACCCTCTGTACCCCGAAGGACTCTTGGCGAGCTGGGCCATATACAAGGTTCATGTCTGATTTGTATAAATATACAGTGAAACCTCGATATAACAAAGGGCCAAGGGACTGGCAAAAATTTGTTCGCCATACCGAGGGACTTCGTTATATAGAGGTTCGTTATACCGAGGTTCCACTTTACTTGTCAGGTTTGAGTCCATCGGACAGTTTTGACGAAGCACTTGCTGATATGATCCATGATGGTGTTAATGATCTGCGAAATGATTTGGCCAAAGGACACTTTGAGAAAGATGAGACAAAAAAGGTATGATTCTTCAACTTGAATAGTATCTGGGGGGCGGGGGTGGGATACTCCCTATCATGACCTATACGGGGAGGTTCCACCTGAAAAGGGGTACCTTTTTTAAGGCTTTAGCAATGTGAAATGGTCGGGGTTTTACCATTTGAAGTATATCAAAGGGTAGGGAAATCTGTATTTTCGGTCTGTAAAAAGGCTCAAAACGGCTTGAAGATGCATTTTATGGTTGTAAAAAAGTTGAAAAAACGTCCTGGTTTTGTGATGTATCCATATTTAAAGACAGTAGTGCATTTATATTTTAAAAGCAGGGATGAAAAGTTTTAAACTAGGTATGTGTAAGGAGTATCATTTGTCAGTGGGTTTAAGACAGTGTTCCCTTTTCTGTCGAAAAAAGGTATATAAAAGGGTAAGAGGCTGAACTTTAAAGTTGAGCCCGGCACTAGCCTGCTTCCCAGCGGTAATTTAACCTCGGTTAGTAACGTCTGCGAAGCGGCGACGCGATCCTTGTTCTGGGCTCCCAGCGGACTCAACGAATTACCGGAAATCCGTTTCGCGAACGACTACGACTACGAGATTTGGTTTAAAGTTTTCTCGCGTATTTCCAAATAATAGACCCCCCGGAAAGCCTCATTGCACTTCTTTTTCACCAAAAAAATAAGGAATTTTTTTCTTTATTGATAGGGAGGTTAAGTTATCTCTCAGCCGCAAAATGATAAGACCTCCAACACTTTATGACTCGTTTCCGCTGCCACGATATTCTTGCTAAATCTTGTAGTAGAATGACGACGTCAATCACGTTTTCCCGCCAAAATGCAAGCTACACCGAGACTAGTAGTTGGAAAAGAAGCTTCTATCGAGGGTGTCCAGTAGGGTTTTCGGCATTCGGAATTTTAAAGCAAAACGAGGGTGAGATTCTGGATTGAAATTATTAGAGAGTTTAAGTATACGCATACGGCAAACGGCAAACGTCAGATTCAAGTTGAGGATTTCTCAAAATAGAAAATCAGCAGATTGAAACAGCTCAAAACAATTCTTATGGATAAAAAATGGCGTGAAACTAGTAATTTATGTGTAGAAATAATGAACAGTAACTTAGTCACGTGGTACAAATTCACGATTGCTGTTTGAAGTAAACGTGATGCTTAACCTCTCTATACACAGCTGGATGCGGGATGTTGAAAATAACTATCGGGACTATTGGATTGCGTGAAATTTGGTACGGGTTTACGGGATTGAAGAGCCCTATTTGGGAACCTCTCTATCGACAATCGTCCATTCTTTTTAAGAAACAATAACATTATCGAAAAATTAAAAAGAAAATTGTTTTTATTTAGTTAACCGACTCTATCGTAAGGCTTTGATCATTTTAACTTCTGACGGGATAGGCCATCCAAAAAAAGAAGAAAGTTAATTGGTTGTTTCCCAATCTGCTATCACGTGTTATTCGGCGAGCACGCCGTGTATGTGGAAACTCACAACAACAACAACAACAACAACGACGACAAAGGTGCGACCGCCTTTCGTGATTTTTTTCTAAAAATGTCTGATTGTATTTTCCGGTATCTCTATTTTAGAAGGAGCTAATGACGAAGTTTTTCTTGACTACTCTTCCTGAGCGGCTTGGCAAATTTGAAGCTATTCTCAAAAGCCCAGATGAAGGCAAAAGCTTCTTTTTTGGAGACAAGGTAAACAAACAGGATAAATAAGTTACCTTAACTCAGAGCCGTGCCGAGAATTCGGCAGTTGGATTCTGGTGCCGGACCGACCCTACTCACCTCAAACCTTACCCATCCCCCTTCATGACAACACAATTAGTGGAGAAAACTGGTTATGAAACCCGGCAAATATCAAAGACGGAAAAAAAAAAAACAGTGCTACCGTTTATGTTATCGGAGTTTAATTCCTGCCCGACCACAATCCTATTTTTTTTGTTCATAAATTGAGACTGAATGAATTACCGTAAATGATCTGAGAAAATAAAGGGTCACTCTCAAATAAATCCCCCTGTCTAAAAAAGAGAGAGGGGCATTTAATAAAACTTAAATGCGTTGGAGGTGTGTTTATTAGATAAGAGGCGAATATTAGAGAGTGGGCGCCTATTATTTTTACGTTAGATATCATTAAACCTTGATAACACTCTCAAAGTTGTTCAGACAAATTAAAAAGCCTCAGCTCTGTACTAAGCGTTTCTTTGTTCCCTCTTTCTTCCTCTCCAGCTCACTTATGCCGACATTTCGTTCGTTGCATTCGTTAACGGGGTAAAAGTTAGCATAGACAACCAGAAAGCTAAAGGTAACCCTACGCCAGATATCGATGAGATAATCGGCAAGTATCCTCTGTTGGTTGCATATATAAACCGGGTATTGGCCGTGCCTGAAATAAAGACTTGGGTCGAAAAACGTCCCGATTCCGAGTTCTGAGCCCGCAATCGATACGATGCATGTAGCACGTGTTAACTTTATTAGTAAAAATGATACAAATAAAGTCAGCTTATATAGTGTGAGAATTGCTGTTATTGGAGTACAAATGGGACTCTTCCATTCAGCGCAAAATTCTGAAAATTTCGGTTAGAAATCAAATGCCGGGAACGGACCATTTCGGTTAGGTCCGACCGGAATATTTGGGATCACCATTGAAGGTTCGCTAATTTCGGTTGGGTCGGACCGAAATGTCCCTTAATTGATGCGTCCAGTACCGCTCTTTTGCTTTCTGCTTACATGAACAATAACCAAACATGCGGTGGCTTGGGTCGGGCCTATGCAACCTGAATGCACCGTTCCAATGGGCACGTGGAACTTCCGAAATTTGAAACCGGAATTTTTTGTTTAATGGAAAGCGCCCATGGTTTATAACAATCTAATGGTGTGCCTATCATCAATTACAATGAATCATTGGCCTGTTCCCCGTACCGCTTTTTCCCAAGCCTTCTCGGTCAGTGCATTTTCGGTGACGTATCCAAGACGCTCGGACCACGTGACCCGAAACCGCGCGATCGCTGAAAGTTAAAAAAAAATCATTGTTGACATACAAAATATCAAATACATTTATGAGGCTCCCCAATCGGGTTATTCAATCCCGTAATCTCGAACCTAATTTCCCGCAATCCCGTAATCCCGATAGTTATTTTCGAAATCCCGTATCCCCGCATCTTTTTCAATCTCGAATCTCTCCCTCGTTTTGCTTTAAAATCCCGAATCTGGAGCTTCAAATAAGGGAAATCCCACATCCCGGAAAACCTATTTCTGATTCGTTTTGGTATATTTTTATTGTTCACGTTCTAAAACACGGCAAAACAATCATACTTAATTCTAATTTTTCTGATGTGTCTTTTACACCGATATGATATCAACAATTGGGTTTCTTTGGCATCAATATCCAGCAGTTTCTGCATTCAGTCCTAAGGTTTCATTTTTTTACAGGAAACCGGTATCTGATGTTTTGGCGGAAGTTTGCAATTGGTAAAATACTCGTAGCGCTACAAACCACCTGGCCACAGTTGTTAAAAAGGTGTATAATGCTCGGGGGGGGGGGGGGGGGGGGGGACTCCGCATATGAAAGGGGTGGGGATACTCGTCGTCTCGCTTAGGGGTGTAAATTTCGGATTTTGGTCTCATTTAGGGTGTTCTGGGCAAAACGCCATAATGTTTAGCCGTGAAGGTCTCGTTTAGGATTGCACGCGAAAAAATATAAAAAATATATATATTGTCTGTGTTTTAACATGGTCTCTTTTAGGGGTCAAAAAAAGGTTGGGCCACGCCCAGATAGGTCTCCTTTAGGGGTTTGATTCAAAATTTCCGACGAGCATCCCCACTCCTTTCATATGCGAAGTCTCCCCCCCCCCCCCGGATAATGCTATCCACTGGATAAATTACTATCGTGTGGTGCTTAACGCAAATGGTTTCCCTTATACTCATCCGCTTGATAATGATTTATCTGGTAGATAGCGCTATATCCAGCTTTTGAGAGCCAAGCCAGGCGTGGTTGATAATCTTGTGCAAAAACATTCGACGATTAAATGTAACCTTTTGAGAGGAGGATCCTGGCTGTAAAGTCGGTTTAGGCACTAGCCAAGGACAAGACTGAGGAATACAGAAATTCCATCGCCTTAAACGACAGCCCATATTTTCTGAAGCATTCCACACGAGATGATGTCAACCATTCTATTTTCGTATCGGAATTCCGGTTTCCCCTATTTTAAATGGTAAGTGCTTCTTGTGCCCCCTCCATAAAGAGGGAATATAATATTACTTTTTTACTCTCATTTGTAGAAATTTCCTCAACCCCTTCCTTTGATTTCCCTCTTAGTCCAGAGACATTTTTATCCAGGAGGTATTATAGACGTAATGCCTTATTTTATCTCTCCTGTGGTAGCGATCCATTCATGCATTATCAAATGAGACCTCTTTTCAAGGGGTAATTAAAACGTTCCTTTAAATGCAAAAATTGACACTTGATAGAATGAAGGAAAACATTACTGATATTAAGCCTTCAATTACGAGTATGTAGCAACGCCCGCTTTTCTAGCCACGATATTGCAAAGGAAAAATTGCCAAATAATTTTCGCTGCCATAAAGTACTTATACTTACTTATTACTATTATTATTATTATTATTATTATTATTATTATTATTACTATTATTACTATTATTATTATTGTTGTTTCCTTAAAGAGGAAGAGGATTGAACACAGGGTCCAGAGGAGTTTCGTGTGAATAAATGAATTAATTATTTAAAGTCTCGCCTTGAAAACTGTCTATACCTGTCGCTTAGCACGATTAATTAGGAGGGGGTGTAAGGGTTTGCGGTGATGCGATTTTGCTCGATTTTTGGTGCGGTTTTGCGGTGATTTTTATTTTAAGTTGCGGTAATGCGGTTTTACAAAACCAAGCGGTTTCCGGTAATTAGAAATTTTCGGGTAATTTCAACGCGGTTTGCGGTTTCCTTATGTTATTCTGTGCGGTATTTATACGTATTTCTGTGCAGTTTTGCGGTATTCATACCCCCTTACGCCCCCCTCAATTAGCCCAATGGGATCTTAATAAATCTACTGTAAACGATTTCTTCGCTTCTAATCTGACCAGATCGACTTTGTTGTTCGCCATTTTGAAAATCAATAACCGCAAGTCATATCCTCGCTGGCGCACGAAACGTCGGCCGAAGGGTGACCGAAGGCTGTCGCCCGAAGGGCGACCGAGGCACGAAGTGCCGAGTAAAAAAAAAAAGGACCTTGCGAGCCCTCAGTCTCTTGGTTTGCGGTCTATAGAATGTGTAACGAAACTGTAACGCGATCAAAATAACCCATTTTTTCAGAGGTTTTCGACGGGTTTTAATGTTCTAACGACAAACACATCTCCTCTGGACCCTGTGGATTAAACAGTGAAAGGGATATCACAGCGTGGTGTCGTAAAATCATAGACGTGATCTATGATGCTTTTTGAAATGCAAGCTTTTGTTCGGTGTTTACGCACGAGTAAATTTGTTCTTAACATTTGGGAATCTCACCCTGTGCAAAACTATATATAACTGATATAATTCCTACGTAAAATAATTTCCAAACTAGTAACATCCAGCTGAACATCCTTAACTCTACTTAAAATGTCCGGCAACTGAAATATTTGCTTTGACAAAGTTCACTTGTGAATTTATCCTGTATAAAGCAGCCTATCGAGCGACCCTTTTGTTTTTTGGGCTTTGTTTCGATTTATTTTCTTATAGCCATGACCTAAGTTCCAGGCTAAAGAACAACTAAATTTCACTTTTTTTCTGAAAGCAATTTGACCCCCCGCCCCACTCCGCGCGCGCCGCTAAGTTTGTTATTCAAGGTTGCGTGACATGACCCGCCTTTGTGTGTGAGATGATCTAGATTTACATAATTAATTTCAGGTGGTATATTTTTAAAAGGCAGGTCAGTCTCGGAAGAGTCAACACTCCTCAGTGAACTTCAGCGGTAGGTGTGTTGAGGGCGTGCACTCACATTAAAAAAAGAATCGACTGAAACATCCTACAGAAATGTCTGGCTACAAGTTGTACTACTTTCCAGGCCGCGGTGGAGCAGAAAAATGTCGACTTGCATTCGCAGCTGCAAAGATTGAGTACGAAGACGTTCGAGTGCCAAGCGAAGAATGGCCGAAAGAGAAGGCGTGTAAGTAAATATAAACGTGAACCAAAATCTATGAGCGACGTTTATTCAGTGTCCTAAATAGCTGTTTAAGACGTAAAGCGATCAAAGCTTATGGCAAATACGTATACATGACACACATTCGATTGATTTTCGATCGGTAAGATTTGATGATGTGGTCGTGTACAAAATTGCTTAGTCACGATGACTTAGAGTGCTTTTGATACTACACGATCCTCCCTTGGAACTCGTTCGCTCTTTTTAAGTAACATATCATAACGTAAAACCCTCTATTTTGACACGAAAAAATAAAAGCTAGAAAGCTTGTGGGGTCGTGTATACCACTACTACTCGCTTTTTATGCTCCCGATAGAGAAGAACAACCTAGGAACAAAATAAACATAATTTAATATGCAAACTTCCTGCTCATTCAAGTAAAAAAAAAAAAGAATAATTCCAGCGGAAATAATTTTATAAATATTTTTTTCGATATTTAACACTTCAGTGATCAGAATATTATCATAGAAGGAATCGTAGTTTTCTTTCGAAAAACAAAGTCGCTATAAAAGCGAAGGATAGCCACCTGAAAGGAACAGAATACAAGAGAATTATAACAGTCGCTTACACCAACATACCCAGTCCTTTCGCAGACGGGAGCAGCACTCGTTTCCAGCTCCATCTGCAAACTGGCGGCGGCGCTACAAATCCCGTGGGTTGTTCCCCCGGGGATCCCGCTACGTAAGTGCAAAAGCAATCCAATCCCCCCCTTCCCGGTTTTAAAATATCGAACAAATTTGACAAATCCCGCGCATGCCATATTTAGAGGCCAGCTTGTAGCCTAATATCATGAAAAAATCATTGAAAAAACCCTTAAAACTACTTTTCTGTTTCAGCTGGCAGACCACCTCTTGGTCAAATGCCCTTCATTGTGACTCCTGAAGGAAAAACCCTGGCACAGTCTGGTACAATTTTGAAGTACATCTGCAAAAAAGGAGGTGATGTATTGAACGTAATTTGTTAATCAGCTTGCTAAATCAAAAGCCCATAATCCGAAGCGAGCATTTCTCTTGTGGCTATGCAACGACGTTTTCATAGACCAGTTTATTTTTAGATCGATTTTCCCGCGAATTTTGAAGATCAAATTGGTCTTACAAATCAGTCATCCCGTTTACTTCTTTCTATAATTATGGTGCTATGGATGCGCACGCATAGAGAACGGCACATCCTTTTTCGCGGGAAAAAGTGCTCAAAATGATGCTATATATAACTTGATCTGTGAAAACGCTGTTGCGTAGGCCAAGTATGGGAGTTGTACTCTCCAGGTTATGGACTCTTGGATAAATACAATATCACAGGGCTCTGAGGCAGTACAAAAAATAACATCACCATGGCGACTGACAGGAAAGGTTTTATTATGGTTGCGTTCGATTGGGAAATCCGGATTTAGACTTTGAAATCCGGTTTTCGGATTTTCCAATCGAACGCCAGATCCGAAAACGGATTTCACTTCCGAGAAATCCGTTCTCATGGTGGATTTCAATTAAGAAATCCAAATCTAGATTTCATGGACTTCCTTTTTACCGTTCGATTGGGAAATCCCAAAAAGTATTTGGAAAACTGTTCTCGTGAACACTGGTCTTCTTTTTGTCTCGGTTAATATTATCAGCCTTGGCCTTCGGCTCGAGTGATAACACTTACCTCAACCTTGATTATTCCGGATATCACAAAAACCTCATCCAATAACTGTTTAATATAATATATAATTTAGTTTTTGTCTTCCTTCTCTTTTCTTATCTTAAAGCATTCAAATACTTGCCTTGTTATTAATTTTTGGGCTTCAGGCTTCCCGCTTCTCTTACATACATTATTGATTTTGTGGGGAGGAGGGGTGGAGGTATAAAGAAGGAGGGGAGGGAGGGGATTGTCCTTCATTGTAGCTTTGTTTTAATTTTTACTTTTGGTAATTAGGTTTGTCCCCAGCTGACCCTTTTGATGAAGCGATAGCGGATATGATCAGTGATGGAGTTACTGATTTATTCCCGCCATTGATCAAGATGCACTTTGAGAAAGACGAAACGAAGAAGGTAATTCCAGAGTTAATTTCCAATGTTTCAGTATTCCGCGTTATCTGTCAGGCTTTACTCGAGACACCAGCCTTCAGCGACAGGCATTTCTTAATTGTTTTTCTTTGGGAATTGGGAATACATGTTAATCAGCTGCAGTGAAGTAAATTTTAAAATGGTTGGCTAAAAGTGATTCAAATAGTCGCATTCGTTAGCCTCTGTATGGGTATTTGCGAGGAAACTGAAGTCACGACGCTCCCAATTGATGAAACGACTATCTTAGAGATTAAAGCGACGATCACATCGTCATTCCGAATAAACTTAATAGAGTTTGGTCGATCTTTTCACGAGCCAAACGCGAGCCCAAGTCCACCACGAGCTACAAGGCAAGCACGAGCCAACCTCGAGTCGAGCCCTTTTTTTTTTCTTTCAATTTTTTAGTTTCATGGGCACAGAAAAGCAATTAACGGTTTGCAGAGATAATTTAACAGAAAAATATGTACTGACATGATAAGTCATTACCCGCTTCGTGACCAAGGCAAAACGTTCTTTGAACAGAATCATGAGGTGATCAAACTATTGGACGAAGAACCGAGAGAAATAGCAACTGTGCACGGCTTCTGCCTTTGACTTGGAGGCGTCATATTAGAATTTGCTACAGTTAGCCCAATGTAACAGCTCAAGTGTAGATTGAAGCCTGAGTATCAGGCCGTCCTTGTGGAATGTGCGAAGAGGAAATTTTACAGGGCGGGAAGGGGAAGAGAGAGAAAGATTTTGTCCCCTTTTTGCTTCTCTCCCCCCCCCCCCCCCCCCGCCCCCTTCCCAGAAACCCTTGAAAAACCACCAGATTTTATGGAAAACGTGCGTCGAAAATGACGTCCGCAGGAACCCACAGAGAGGCTCATTCGTGTGGCTTGAAAAAGTGGGGAGCATAATAGGGGGTTTTAGCAGCGATAACGGCAACGGCGGCAAAAACGCGCGTTTTTTCAAAGGTTGTCGCGATTATGTCAACTCGGTCAAAATGTCAACTGATGTTTTGCCTATCAAACCTATTACTTTTTAATTTTGGAAGTTCTTTTTGCCTTCCTTTTGCTTCGTGTACAATTCTGTGGGTTTCACTCTTTCCTGCATTTGTATTTCCCAGAATTTAGTCTTACTGATCATGACCTATAATTTGTTTTGCCTTAATAATAAAGGAGGAGCTTAAAAAGGAGTTTTTTGGAACGACGCTTCCTGCCCGACTTGAGAAATTTGAAGCTCTTCTCAAAAACAGGAATGAAGGCAAGGACTTCTTTCTCGGCGAAAAGGTGAGATAAGAGGAATGCACAAAGCGTGGGAAGAGGATTAGGCTTTGGAATTCTAATAATTAATTATATTACTTTTTTATTCAGAATAAAAATTAAAATGCGTTGAGTTACTGACCGCTCTCTAAGCCTTCAAGTGCGTTTACATCCGATTCAAGAGAAAGTCTTCTCTAAAGATTGGGGGGGGGGAAAAAACTACGGTGCAGCGTCGGCAGCTTGTTCTCCTATAACCTGCATAGCGGGCGCCGGTAATTTGAGGCGAAGGGAGAAATTTCGAAGATGCATGTGCGCACAAGAGGAGAAAGGAGCGGGAGGCCCCCTGCCCTTCGTGTTCCCCCGCGCGCTCCACAAAAAAAACTAGCAAATATCCCTTCTTGTTAGTAAAGATACAGGTGTATTCGGCATATCTAATCGTTTTGCATAAATTTAGTACCTTTAACATGAATGTCCTTTCCCTGCCTTCTCAGAGGGCCTGAAAAGTCCGGTTTGAATAGGGGAAAGGGGTACATTTTTTATTGATCAAAAGTGGAATGTGACAGGATACAGGACGTACCTTTTTCGCGCCTTTTTTGGGGCAGACCACCCACTCTCCCACATCCACAACTAGCTGTTGCGGATTAATTCAGTTAATTCTCGTCTTATGTTGTCGATCTCTTGTCGAAGTTTGTTGACAACAGGTTCTGAAGTATCGTCTGAGCCGACGATAAAAGTTCAATAACGTCTTGATGTTTTTTAGTTCGTCATTTACGGTAGCTATTTGGGTGTTTAAGTAAGAAACGTAAGGTCCTTCAGGTATAGAACTATTGAGGTAGACAGTATAGATGGTTATAGGTCAGGGTGTTATTTTCTTCATCGCCTTCATCGTCGCTGGAGCGGAAAGCTTCGACGCCATCTTGTTCATTTTGTTCTTCGTAACGGGGGCGACGCTGTCATTTAGGTTATTGGTGGGTGCTAAATTGACGAGTTCTACTCTTAGTTGGTTGGCATTTTCTTTACCTTGTATCTGAAGGTTTTCAGCCCTGACGTAAAAGTTGAAAGTCATTTCTTTAGCTTTAATTACCGAACATGTCCCGTTGTCTTTGACTTGAAGAGCACTGCTTTCGACTTAATTGTACCGGGACGACAGAAAACTCAATAAACCCTCTTTGGCACCCTGCCATTTCAGCTGGTCTTTCGAAGATGGCACGATAGAAAAAAAGAGGCCATTTTGAACAGTTATTGATGTTTAATTTTTTTTCGAGTTTTGAAGTCGTCCAAAGGCAACGACAGGAACGGGGGGAAAAATTGGCCGATAGCTGACATGCGCATCGCCTGTAACAATCCCAGAAACAATCGCGGAACGCATTTCGGCTCCAGATCACAGCTTGTGTATTGGTCGCAGAAAACACTGATAAGACAACATTGCTTATCATTATTTCCATCATGTTATGGTTATGGTAGCAAACGAATTGGCTTTTAGGGTTGGGAGAGCTGCTACATGACTGGCTCGCTGTAACTTGCCACACGCACAAGAATGGCTACGCCAAGCGTAACGATTTTTTTTCTGTTTCCTTCCTGCAGCTGACGTATGCCGACATCATTTTCTTTGACTTCTGTAACAGCTTTCTTTCCAAGGGTGAAAAAACTGTTCCTGAGCAACTAGAGAAGTTCCCGCCGTTGGTGCAGCTTTATAACCGTGTGTTAAGCGTACCCGAAATTAACGAGTGGGTAAGCAAACGCCCGAAAACCGAGATGTAAGCGTGTAACGTAGTTGAATGACGTCATCGCCGTCGGCTTGACGTCCACAAACGAATAAAGGAAACTTTTAAAGATCCTACATGTATTTTGCATCGCTTGGTGCGACTAATATAATAAGCCGAAATAATCAATAGTGATCCCCACCCCTCCATGGGTGCTATGTTTACACTATGCCGGATGGGGCTTTTGTTCACACATAAGAACGATGATTTCGGCTTGATTTTTATAACGAAGCGAAGCGACGGACAGTCACATATCGGATAGGTCTTCATACTATACTGAATAGCTTTCCGTGTGGGCGCGAAAACCTACCCTGTACAGGACCCGCGGAGCGGATTTTCAAGTGTGTGTTGTGGGAGGGGAGGGGGGGAGAGGCTAATGCGAACGCTTAGCGTGAGCAAACTAGGGTGGTCCGGGGGCATGTTCCCCCGGGAAAACTTCAAATTCGAGTCTTCTGAAATGGCTATAAGTGCATCTAAAACTGGCAATAGTAATATAAATTTGTAATTATCACATCGGCACTTAAAACATCAAGTTACAACCTGGCCCCCATGTTAGACCAAAATTTAAATGAATAGACTTTGAAGCTGAACCTAACACACGCAACGGTTGAGTGTCACTTGGACATTTTTAAGTCGCATTCACTGAAGGTGCCAAAGTTGCCTTTTCGATTGCCCTTAAGAGCTACAAACTCATTGACAACAGCTACAAGACATAGTTTGTCTGTTCTCTGTTTGTGGGTGTTCAGTATTGTCAGATTACTAAACCTTGTTTGTGTGGTAAGTGACAGATCTGGGTAACCAAAGTAAAAAAAAATATATTGCCATCTCTGAAAAGTGGAGGGAACCCACCCCCTGCGCGGTCTCTGCGGTATAGTGTAAACTTGTGCTGGCTTAGAGTTTGTATTGTTTCCTGTCGAGAAAATAAATTGTACTGATGGCACCCCCTCTTTAAACTGGCATCTGCTCTGAGTTGTATAATTTTTGTGAAGATAACTGTTTTCATGTTATCAAGGTCTACCCAAAGCTTTTGACATTATCAATCACAGTAAAGAGTGTAGCCGCATAAAAAGCGGGAAACGAGGAACCTGGGAACGAGCACGGGGAAAATAGCGAAATTTAGGGAACAAAGCAGAGAATTTTGAAATGTTATTTGTTTCTTCTTAAGCGAAGATGGCCAAAAACAAAAGTATTTACGATTAAGTGAATAATAGGGCTAGGGTTTAAGTTAAATTTTGTTCCCAATTTCATTTTCCCTTGCTCTTATCCTAGTCTCCCTTCGTTTTTTCCCCTCGTTTTCCTCGCGCGCGATTGAACTCGCTCCCCACCATCTGAACGCCGCGTTCTACTATCTGATCACCTAGAACAGGCTATTGCGGACAGTTTGCTTTGTCCCTTGGGAAAGCACGATATATGTTCTCTAAACTATTCGTTTCAGTAGCATTTGAATTTAGCGGGTGTCCGTATAGACTGCGAGCAGTCTCTTACTTTTCGTTTGAATCACAGTAGATCGAGAGCACGCTTGAGGGGCGAGCGGCGAAGTCCTCCTTTTTTTCCATAAAATTTGCATAGGTTTACTTTTTCGCTCGCCGCGCGTGGCTTTGAGGAAAGAAGGACGGCCTCTCGCGGACTAGTGTCCGTAAAGCGGGATTCGACTTAATTTGTCAGGCTTCATATGAGTCAAGGACCGCTTCGCAATGAGATGTCAGTTTAAACAAATTTAGCTGATATGATCCATGGAGAAGTGAGAACCAGTGCTCTTTTTCCATACTGCGAAGAGGACGAAGTTAAAAAGGTAAGTATTACAGCATCTGCTATAAACGTCATATCTCACTAGTGTCGCTGCTCGCTAATGCAAGAGAAAGAAAGAGTAAACTAATATGCGAATTTGAAATGGTTTGAAGAAACGTTTTTGAGGGCGTTCTAATCAGAGTAATGATGACATAATTTCTGCCCATGTATGTCGCGTTTGTGACCCTTCCCTGCTCTTAAAACGGGGATGGAGATTAGTGGCCAGGTCTGAAGAAGTGTTGGAAAAAGACACTTTTTCTGGTCCGTTCTAGCGGCACACCCCCAAAAAGATTTACCAAAAGAAACTGCCGGGAATTGTAGTTTTCTAAACTGTCTAAATTCTTCAGAGCACGAGAGAGGTTTCAAAGAGCAATTCTAAACGGTATATTTGGGCATTAGAACAACTTTTAATCACCCACTCACTTTTTATTGCCATGACCCCAAGTTTCCAGGCTAAAGAACAACTAGATTTCAACTTCCCTCTAAAAGCAATTTCAACCCCCCCGCCCCCAGCAACCCCGCGCGCCACTATTAAAGTTTGCGCTAATTTTGTTTTTCAAGGTTGCGTGACATGACACGCCTTTGTGTGTGAGATTTACATAATTAATTTTTCAAAGGCAGGTCAGTCTCGGAAGAGTAAACACTCCTCAGTGAACTTCAGCGGTAGGTGTGTTGAGGGCGTGTATTCTCATTAAAAAAAGAATCGACTGAAACATACCACAGAAATGTCTGGCTACAAGTTGTACTACTTTTAAGGCCGCGGTGGAGCAGAAAAATGTCGACTTGCATTCGCAGCTGCAAAGATTGAGTACGAAGACGTTCGAGTGCCAATCGAAGAATGGCCGAAAGAGAAGGCGTGTAAGTAAATATAAAAGTGAACCAAAATCTATAAGCGACGTTTTTTCAGTGTCTTAAATAGCTGTTTAAGACGGAAAGCGATCAAAGCTTAAGGCAAATACGTATACATGACACATATTGGATTGATTTTCGATCGGTAAGATTTAATGACGTGGTCGTGTACAAAATTGCTTAGTCACGATGACTTAGGGTGCTTTTGATACTGCACGATCCTCCCTTGAAACTCGTTTGCTCTTTTTAAATAACATATAACATATCATAACGTAAAACCTCAATTTTGACACGATAAAAATTGAGGCTAGAAAGCTTGTGGGGTCGTGTATACCACTTCTACTCGCTTTTTATGCTCCCGATAGAGAAGAACGACCTAGGAACAAAATAAACATAATTTAATATGCAAACTTCATGCTCATTCAAATATGAATAATTCCAGCGGAAATAATTTTATAAATATTTTTTAGATATTTAGCTCTTTAGTGATCAGAATATTATCATAGAAGGAATCGTAGTTTTCTTTCGAAAAATAAAGTCGCTATGTAAGCGAAGGATAGCCAGCTAAAAGGAACAGAATACAAGAGAAATATAACAGTCGCTTTATACACCAACATAGGCAGTCCTTTCGCAGACGGGAGGGCACTTGTTTCCAGCTCCATCTGCAAATTGGTGGAGGCCCTACAAATCCCGTAGGTCTTTCCCCCGGGGATACCGCTACGTAAGTGCAAAAGCAATCCAATCCCCCCCCCATCCCGGGTTTAAAATTATTGAACAAAGTTGACAAATCCCGCGCCAGGGAAGATCGAAAGACTTGTTTGGGTTTTAAATTTTCGATTTTGGGTTTTTTTTAGGAAAGGATTTTATTGGGTATTCAAAACAATCTACGATTCCTGATAGTTATATCATTTAATGCTTTATGGCTCGGAAATTTGCCATGGGATTTTCTTGGGGTTACATTTTCGTCCAGGGACTGTTTGGGGTTTTATTTGAAGCCCTAGGGATTTTTTTTTTCAGTCGAGCAAAGACATGACGGGTGTGTCTCGCACTTTACGCCCAATAAACGCGAAAAAAATAGCCCCCTGTTCTGCATATTATATTTAGAGGCCAGCTTGTAGCCTAATATCGAATTGAGCATATCCAGGCTATCATTAGCGTTACCCTCGAAAAAACCCTTACAGTGCGTTTCACAAAACTTTTGACGAACGGTTTCCGAAGTTCATTTCAAATTCCCGAAGTTCACCACGAACTTGGCAATTTCATTACATAGTTGTCAATCAAATCGCGAACTTGAGAACGAAGTGTTGAATTTCACGTGACAGTTCGAAGGTTCGCAAGTTACGAATTGCATTTGATGCGCGTGGAAAATTGAACTGGATAAATAATGGCAGATTTATCGAATTGGATGGAAACCTTCAAGGACAAAATGGATGATAAAAGTTATCAGATCATTTTTGAAACACTCGCTGCGAACCAATTTACGAGTAGGCTTCAACTAAAACTTCTTACCTCGGATCAAGTCGACATGATGTTTTCAAAGGAACAAACCTTACCTTTAGGTGCAAAAAGCTTGCTGATGTATCAATTAGATTTCCTTAAGGAAGAATCGCCGCTTCCAGTTCGAGCCCGGGGGCATAAAGCAGAGCGAATGAATATCGATGAAACGTCCCAACCCCGAGAAAAGAACTCGAAGTCTGAGGTGGAAACGCGCCGGGTAAGTTTGCACGTGTTTTAACAGGACGTAACATGTCGATCAAAGTCGATCATCGAAAACGTAGTCGATAAGTCAATAGTACTCGAAATTTGTCGATAATTGTCAATCGACAAGTCAAATTTGTCGATAAAAGTCGATAATCACAAGATTTTTAACTGGTTATCGATTTTATGGACAAATTTTTCAATCAGCTACGAAATTCAAGTAACCAAACCAATAATAGCTCGAATGACTTTTTTCAGCTTTTTTATGAAAGTGTAAAAAGCTCTAAAGTAAATCTGTATGGCAATAAAGCTAAATAAAAACCTGAACAACCAAGTGGTCTGTTATTCATTGTAGAATAGAATGTTTAAATTACCTCGAGAAATGATCGATTAACAGCTTCAGCTGAGCGAAATCGCGATCTGTAACATAACTCGGACCAACCTAGTTCCCAGAGTCTCTCTTGGCGGGAGAGATGAGAGATCCTGGGAACTCGAAGCCGTGTTTCTTAGAGGGGACAGAGCGGGTCAAACTGTAGACTGGATGCGGGAAAAAATCGAGGCCAGTAAAGTAATTAAAAAGTAAAGTAAACTGGCATTTTATTTTCGTCAGTGATTTTATTCAGTTCAACATTTGACATCGTTTTTTGTATTTCCGATTTTGTATTTGTCGATTGAAATCGATCAAAATCGATCACAGTCGATCAAAATCGATCATAATCGAACAAAGTCGATAATCACAAGAAATTGTGTGATCGACTTTTATCGATTTCCGATATTTGTCGATTGATTAGTATCGACAACGATCGACAACGATCGAATTTTATCGACTATCGGAATTATCGACATGTTACGTCCTGGTTTTAAGCGGGAACATTTTGGTTCGTTGTTGAATTCACCATTCAGTTGAGTCTTCGTCTAATATTTAAATCATTTCCGTTCTAGTGTGTTCTTCCAGCTTTGCAAGAGCAGGGAAAAAAATTTAAAGAACAGCTCGAAAGGGGAAAACAAGAATATCGAGAAATTGAAATGAACTTGGAGTCTATGATCCAAGTGCAAGAGCCTCCAGCGATTGGAAGTGCTAAAATAGTCTGTAGTTATTGTCACCATAGGGGTCACCGCAATCAGATGACGAAACCATGTCAGCTGAAGAAGTGTGTCGACTATACGTTTTGCGGAATTAAGGAGAAACATCCCGAATATTTCAACAAGCTGAATTCCTTGAAGGTGGATCTCAAGAGAAAACAAAAAGAAATTCACGAGCTTGAAAACCAAGCCAAAGCTATGGAAGATTTTTCATCGAACAATGAATTTCATTTTATAAAAAATTTAACCCCTCGTTTGTATTCTGTGGATCCCTCGTATAAAACAAACAAACCCAAACTTATGCGAGATGTACGTATGCTGCGAAATTTCCTTGATGGAAAAATTCCGAACGTATGTGCGGATGATCCCGAGCAGTTACGAATTCTCCTTGCAAAATGCAAAAAAAATCTACGGCAGGTGGCCAATTCTCCTGATTTGTTCGAAGAAGGAGAAACTTATGCGAGTGTAGAATATTGTAAAGACATGTCGCCGGTTAAGTCTAGTTATTCTGCAGATGGAGGTAAAGAAAGCGCTAGTAAACAAGATACATTTAAATTACATTCGAAGGACGACACTAAAGATGACTCCACTTTATCAAGCGAAAGCGATGATTGCCGACGTAAAAAACGCAAGCGAAAGAGGAAGAAGATTAAAAAGAAGAGGCGGCACCATTCAAGTTCGAGTTCGACTTCTGAGAGTAGTGAGGATAAAGTTCGCGCGGCCCGCCTAAGCAGACATTCGTTTACACTGCCACACTATTACCACGGATATCCAATTCCTTTCAATACCGGTCACAGTGGAAATATACAGAATGTTGCCCTGAACACATCACAAGTACACGGTATGCACTTGAAAAATACACAACATCCGAATTTTGCGAATATGTTTTATCCACAAACGCCATTTCCTATTCCATTTCAACTTCCTGTTCACAGTTTTCAAGCGGCTAACTCAAATATTCTGGCGAATTCTACTTCTAGTACCGTTACTGAAGAATCGCGTGGATCCTATACCCAGAATCCCCAAAGTCCTGGAAGATGGGGTGGTTTAAATACGCTAGTAAATGTTGCCACGCACTTTGCAGACACTGATCCGAAACAGAGCTAATGTAAAACTTTCATGTATCATGTACTCTGACTCCTTGGCTGGTGTATAAAACAGTTGTGTTCAAAAACGTTTTGAATTTGTAATAGACTTTTGGTAAAATCGTTCACTGTGAACGACAGAACACTTTCAGTTAGGTTTTTATCGCTTGTATGAGTTTTGTTCTGGGAAATAAAGGAGATTTAATAAT
>NC_133208.1:4888414-4930914 GCF_958299795.1 Porites lutea | reverse complement strand
TATTCCCACCTGTAAAAACAGCCTTCCTTCTTTCCGTTGTCCAACCCCTTACCCGCGTTTAATTTTATAGTACCATCTTTGACAGAACAAGGTACCTCTTCGTATACCGTTATATACTGAAAAATCGTACCCCTTTCACACACCTAGTTAAAAACTTTGCATCTCTTTTAACTGCTGTAAAGGCACTGTCTTTGAAAATTCCTAACTCACATAACCAAATTGTTTCTCGTTTTTTCACAGCCATAAATTGTATCTGCTATCCCTTCTGGACCTTTTCACAGACGAAAATGACATACGTCCTTACCCTTCCATATACTTCAACTAATGAAACCGCTACCGTTTCATATTGAAGCCTGAGAAAGACAAAGCCTTCCCGTATAAGCCATTATAGGGGGCTCCCCCTGGAAGTAAGTAGAGTCGTCTGGTTGCCAAGTCCGTAAATTATAAAGGAATTTGACGTGTAATTCTTATTGTCCTCCGTGTACAATCCCGTAGGTTTTACTCCAAATTCTATTTCCCAGAACTTAGTGTTAGTGATCTATGATTTGTTTTGCTTTAAAAATGAAGGAGGAGATAAGGAAGGAGTTTTATGGAACTACGCTTCCTCCCCGACTCGAGAAATTTGAAGCTCTTCTCAAAAACAGGGATGAAGGCAAGGGCTTCTTTCTGGGCGAAAAGGTAAGATTAGAAGAATGCACAAAGCGTGCCAAGGGGATTAGGCCTGCTTAGAACACTAACGAGTATAGTAATTAAGTCATAAATAAAACGATGATAGCCTTCGAATTCAGGCGTCTCTCCTTATTCTCGCCACTAGGGACGTTCCATGCGGCGATCGAGAAGCGAGAAGAGACGCCTGTATTTGCAGTCTAAAGCGATGACCGCTCCCTGAGCCTTCACCCCATCCCAAAGAAAGTCTTTTCTGAATATTTTAATATACAGCAAGGTCAGAAAATTTTGCATGATACTGAGTAGCATGATATCCTAGCCCGACGTCACCCCTTCTGTTACTGAACGTGAGTCACGTTACGTCATTGTGACAACCAAGTTATTACATGATTGAGACATCCTCTCTTGTTAAAAAAAATCGTTTCTTAAAGTTATTTGCGTAAATTTAGTGCCCGTCAGGCGTTTCATCAGCGATTTTTAATAGGGAGTTTAAGATGCTATGACGGTGACGGCAACAGAAACGTCAAAAAAACTAACAGGTTCAGTAAATAGTCACGGCGACAACTCTGCATGCGCGGCACACTTTTTTGTTCATTTCTATGCCGTCATCACTGCATGTTTACGACGCCGTGGAAATGCCTAATTGTACTTTTTAAGCTACGATAAAACGCTCTTAGGAATTTTAACACCAGAAGGGTTCGCTTGCGTTGGAAAAAGTAAGTGGCTTGGAATAATCGCGATATAGATTGAAAGGACGCGAATTCGTCGTCGCAATCGTCGTGGTATGATCTTAAACGCCCTACAGGCCTCTATAGGTACCCTCCCCGTCGTCCCAGAAGTCATGAAAAAACCTGGTCTGAATGGGCGGGTAACTGGGGTATTCTTTTGATCAAAAGTAGTATGTGAGAGAGTATGTGTTTGGACCTTGGGATGAATCTCTGTCGTGTCGTGTATGGAGCGTTAATTTCCTATAATGAGGTATATTTAACAATTATTCCTCGAGCCTCGAATGGGCTCTGAGTCAATAGCCCATGTGTTTTGTTTTCGGCAACCGCCGTTCTATTCGACCTCTGAAACCAAGTCGTGCTAGTGTCTTGCTGCAGTCGAGCTACAGTCGAGCCAGCTTAGCACGGCAGCAGTACGACAAATTTGAAACAGGCCTCAATGGGAACTAAACTAAACCCACGTTAAATTTACCACGGCTTCGTTAACGTGGGAAACGCCTTTTACCATAGTTTGTGTAACCGCATCTATTGTCTGAGGCTTATCATACACGCAGAAGAAAGGTTACCCCAATCCTACGTCCCTGGCGTAACTGCGATTTCTTTCTGTTTCTTATCTGCAGCTGAGCTATGCCGACATCACTTTCTTTGACTTCTTTAACAACTTCCATTCGAAGGGTAAAGAGGATGTTCCTGGGGAACTTGAGAAGTTCCCGCTCTTGGTGGAGCATTATAAACGGGTGTTAAACGTGCCCGAAATAAATGAGTGGGTAAAGAAACGCCCTGTTAGCGAATTCTAAGCTTTTGGTTGCTATTGAAGCAATTGTAAAGCGAGAGAAAGGCCTAAAACATAGATTTTAGCGTGTGCCGTAGTTGAACGACTCCGTGCTTCACAGTTGGTTTTAGGTGCAAAGGAATAAAGAAAACTTTAAAAGGCTTATTTTCGTATTGATCGAAGTTGTTTAATATGCCGATGTACCAAAGAACTCAAAGGGAAACTTGAGTAAAGGTTTTTATATGTGCCGCCGAGACCTTCAAACCCTGACCCTGTTTAAGACAAACATCATTTCATTTCGCTACCTTGTTTAAGACAAGATGCCTTATTTCATGACACACTGATTTCGCATACAGCAGTAAGTAATTTTTTAAACCAACATCTGGAAAAAATAGTTGGTACCAGATCATTGCCATTACCTTCACACCTTTTTTAAAGCCTGTCGGTCCAAAAAGACAACCTGGTCAAGACGCTTAATAGTAAAATATAAAACTCACAAGACCCTGAAAGCCGCCATACCCTGTTTAGCGGCACGTTCCCGTTTAGGGAAACTATGGGAATGCCCCTATCACCCCGTGGGAAGGGAGTAGACGACATTCTTAATAGCGATCGCCTTCCTTTCTCGTCCTTTTCCTTTGCTAATTGCTGTTTTTAAAGTATTGTTTTCTTTAAGAGAGAACTAAGTGTACAGATGACATCCCTGTGGATCCCTTTCCCCTATTTGCGTGACTTGACACGGGTAAACAGTTTAAGGCTGCCACGAAAATGGTACCGGATAGGAGGGCTTCTGTTCACGAAGAAGGGTGATTTCAACGCGTGGTCTGCGAGGCTTTGAAGGTTAGAGAGAATTCAGGAATTGTGTGTAAATGAAATCAGTAAGCTGAACTCTTGTATCGTTTCATACATTGTCGGTTGAAATCATCAGCGATGAAAATATATCCCAGCCGGATTTTTAAAAACGTTACCGCCGAACAGACCTCTTCTGTCAAACCATAGCCAAAGAGTAGCCAATATAAAAACTAAGAATGCTTCAATTGCTGTTTCTTCTCTCCTTCTTTCTTCCTCCTCGCTCTTTCCTTTGCTAATGTGACTTTTGAGCTTATCGGGCGCAAAAAACCTGCCAGTTTGGGCCTTTTTCACTCAATGACTGCAAATTGCGTTAGGTTCGTTTTCAAAAACTCGACTGGAAATACTATCTGAAAAAGATTCCACACCCAAGGAATCTTGTTCATCGTAATGTAGTTCGATAAACAGGGAAATTGTAAAATGATTAAAATGTTATATAATTTGGGGAAAAAAACCTGATTTATCTTCTTTGTACAAAAACAAACAAACTTGCCATCTCACTTCGTCTACTCATTGTTTTAGTCAATGAAGAGGTCGCCATCTGCTTGACTCCTTTCACTCGCTTTACACGCATTGAGAACCGTTTTATTTTTCCCCGGGAAAACTAGCGCCACGAGGATTCTGGGAACGAGAAACCAATGCATTGCAATAGAAGCCATGATCATCAACCACAAATGGGGGAAATTGCTACAATTTGAGGTCAAGACTAGGCAAAAATGGACCATTCTACAGGTGCTAGCCTTGGAAAGGTTTCATTCCTCGTTCTGTGGCATTTTTGGACAAACTTAGCCGCAAATATAGCTGTAAATCGCTGGAATGTTGACCATCTTTTATGCTGTGTGCCACCACGTTCAGCACGTTGGCCTCAAATATTTTACAGGTAAGCTTAGGGACCGGTCATTATTTATGTAAAGGGGGTGGGGGAGGGAAACATAGAAGGGGGGTAAAGGCTATTTCATATTGTCTAGATGGGGAGGCTAACCTTTTTTATAAAGAAGTTTAGGGGGATCTGTTCTCTTATAACACAGCTAAATTTTACGCAAAATGACCTGTGCGCGCGCAAACACAAATTTCTTTATCTCGAAAAAATAACATGCTACATTGTACATATGTATGTAAAGTTGGGATTGCAAATTCTTTATGCAGTTCACTATTGTTCAAGGTAACTTGCGCTTATGCAGTCGAATCACTTGAAGCTCAAAGCTGTTCCATTGTAATAGTTTTTTGCTGTCTGTTCCGACTAATTTCGCGTTTTCTTGCGACATAACATTTCCACTCTGCTCTAGGTTTTATGGTATCCCAGTGAAGTTTACTTTTTCGCTCGCCGCGCGAAGCTCTGAGGAAAGAAGGCTTGCCGCTCGTGGTCCAGTGTCCGTAAAGCGGGATTCGACTTAATTTGTTAGGCTTACATGAGTCAAGGACAGCGGGCTTGGGCTTGAGTTAAATGAGATGTCAGTTTAAACGAATTTTGCTGATATGATCCATGAAGAAGATGCTATTGATTTGTGAGAACCAGTACTCTATTTCCATACTATGAAGAGGACGAAGTGAAAAAGGTAAAGTATCACAGCATCTGCCATAAACGTCATATCTCATTATAGTGTCGCTGCTCGCTAATGCAAGAGTAAGAAAGACTGAGTGAACTAACTGATGCGAATTTGAAATGGTTTAAAGAAACCCTTGAGGGTGTTTTAATCAGAGTATATGATGACATAATTTCTGCCCATGTATGTCGCGTTTGTGACCCTCGTTTGCTTGCTCTAAAAACGGGGATGGATATTAGAGGACAGGTCTGAAGAAGTGTTGGAAAAAGACACTTCTTCTGGTCCGCTTCAATATCACTCGCTAAGGAAGTAAATTCCGCCAAACGTGTCGAGCGGCAGGCTCCCTCTATCGTTTAACCCCGCAGAGGGGTTAGCGCTCACTTTTGGTAGAAAAAGTGTAGACGCAGCTGTTGCAGCCAAAAGCTTTCTTGACCTATCGACTGCTATAGGCAGCAAGCTTTTTACCGCACTATTTAACCTATTATTATTATTCTATAACTCTGAAGTATGGCCCTGCGGAAAGGCTACTATATTCTCCCAATTCTATAAATACTTTCTTGGTTTAAATAAACGAGCTTCTAATGTTTGTTGCGGTAGATTGATTCAATATCCTAGGCAACTCAGCTGAAAAATCTATAATCCTGATATATTTTTCATGTGGAATATTTGATTCGTAATTCTTTCCTCTTCGTAAAATTTCAGGCAAAATATTTGCTTTGGCACGTACTGTAATTATAGTCTATATAAAAGCAGAATACTTTCTCATGAGTATATAAAAAGAATTGGCAAATACAGGGAAACACTTTTCCATCTCTTCCGCAAATCAAATCAAATCAAATTTGTTCTCAGTTAAACAAAAAAGGATCAAAAACGACTAAACTCGACAAATAGGTAAATTAGAGATAACTGACTAAAAATATCATTGAAGTATAAAGTAAAACCAAATCAATTCCATCCAGCTATCTTTTTCTGAAGAAAGACACTGATGGAAATCAGTCTTTTTACCTATCTAGACTTTATGAAAGAAAAACTCAAACCACCGATGAGCGACGGCAAAATTAAGAACAAATAATCATAAACTAATAATAGAATATGGAGGATACTGCTCAACCAAAATGCCTCAACATTTTATATATGAGAATATGGAAATATTGTTCTCTTAGTGAAATGGAAGACGGGAAACACTTCATACTCTCTTTATTGCTTCCTTTATCTTGAAGAACAACACTTTGTCTTTTATCCTATAGGTAACAAATATCGATCCTCAGTTGAATCACTCTCTGATCTGTGAACTGATATGATACTCTTCCTCTTAACAGCGGAGCTCCAAGCGCGCTCGAACCGCGCGCAATAGAACTTTTTTCCGATACGGCGGCCATATTGAGTTAATTCGATTTAAGGGGTATTATAGGACGCCCAGGGGGCATGAGCACATTTCGTTTGTATTTTCGAGCGCTTTTCGGGACATTTTTTCTTAAAGTTTTCTTAGAATAAAATTGCAATGGGAAAAAAATCATTGTGCCATGTTTGGATGTAATAATGATCGCCTTTTTCTAGTTTAGTATTAGAAATATGGTCTTTCACTGTATATTTCTCGGGAAAAAGGCGATCATTATTACATTCAAACACAGCACAATCTTATTACAGTGTATCCGCTGACCAGTGTCAAATGACCGTATCGCAGGCTCAGGTGCCAACTCATCGAGGTCACGTGAAAAGTATAATAAAACTTGTTCCATGGTCCATAACAGGTAACAAGTAGCAGAAATAGATCATATAGATCTTGTAGATCATATAACTAGAGATTTGCTATGAAATTATTCTAAACCTCTTATTTCAGTGGTCCCCTTTAATCTGCGCTTCGATTGTTTTTAGGGATAGGGGCATTGTTATGTGACAATCCCTATTGTTTTCCCAGCTAATCACAAACAACCTTTCAAATAGGTGCGGGATCGCCCCCTTTATTGTAATTATCTCCTCTTTTACTTAAATGTAACGAGTATTGTAATCGGCAATGCCATCTATTCATATGAAAATGCCAAAAAATTGAATTGAATTAGTTTGTGGCGGTAAATTGATTCAACATTCTGGCAACTCAGCTGGTAAATCTATCATCCTGATATATTTTTCAGGTGGAATATTTAGCTCGCAATCCTTTCCTCTACAAAAATTTCCGGCCAAATATTTACTTGCACGTACAGTACATTGTAGTACTTCCTTTGAGTGGCCTGTTGCGTGAAATAACACGTACCACGACTGCTGAAATTTACAAAATTCTAATTTTAACATTGACAGGTCAGGATATAAAAGGTCAGAAATGAGTTAGCAGTTCATTGAACTTCAGCGGCTGTTGTGCCGAAGTTGTGCACTCAGAGTATATGATTCGACTGAAACATTCTGCAGAAATGTCTGGCTACAAGTTGTTCTTCTTTCCAGGCCGCGCTAAAGGAGAAAAATGTCGACTTGCATTCGCCGCTGCAAAGATTGACTACGAGCTTTGACTGCCAGTCGAAGAATGGGAAAAAGAGAAAGCGTGTAAGTAACATAAACGCTCACCAGACAATTCCGTAAAGCGCACGACGGTTAATTTTCGATTCTTTTGAATTTAGTAATCTTAAATAACTATTTCAAAGGGAATGCGATCAAAGCCGGCGGCAAATACACATACATTCGCTTGATTTTCGATCGGGTCGCGAAATGCTGGATGGGTAACTGATTGAACTAAAATTGCTTAGTCAGGCTGAAAGGTGTGCTCACTCTTTTTAATGGTTACCGCCGACCACAAATGGTATCATTGATTTTATTATTATTATTATTATTATTATTATTATTATTATTATTATTATTATTATTATTATTATTATTTCATGTACACTGAATTGCACACGCGAAATGCTGGAATGGTAACTGATATGGTAACTCACATATAACTCTGTGGGACGTTAAAGAACCCACACACTATTCGAAAAGAGTAGGGGACGTAGTTCCCGGTGTTGTGGTCTATCTTCATCACTTACATCATCACTCATCATGGGTTGGGAGGGTTCAGTGGGCTCATAAATGGACTGATAGCGGCTGCCATCGGCGCTCTTAGTATGCTGATGTCCGAGCCCACTGCAGAAAGCTATGTAAAGAGGACATGTATGTTTGTCCTCTCAATCGCGACATTTACATTTACATTTACATTGAACTAAAATTGCTTAGTCAGGCTGAAAGGTGTGCTCACCCTTTTTAATGGTTACCGCCGACCACAAATGGTATCATTGATTTTATTATTATTATTATTATTATTATTATTATTATTATTATTATTATTATTATTATTTCATGTACACTGAATTAACCTTACGTTTTCTGGGTTTCGAAGACTGCGACGAAAGAGGGTTGTCTTCAAATAATAAGAGTTACATTTTGAAAATCGACGAGCTCCTGTAGTCTACATCACTTATAGCTTCTGTGGCGCGAAAGTTACTCGTTTTCCGGGAATGAGCCTGGCTTTATTTTGTATGTAAAATAATTTCAACTTACAATTCAAATATTCTCCTGGTTTTTAATACTTTACCCGATTGGTATTGTAATTTTGGACCTTCTGATTGTTTTCTCTTCACATGAACTGAAGGATCGGATATAACACGGAAACGCCAATCATGTTCTCCAGAGGCCCTCCAAGAAATAAAACTTTCAAGTGACGGCGATGACCCAATGGGCGCAAAAATAAAAACTCAAAAATCCGTAGGGCTTTCAACAAAACCCTAAAAGCTACCTGGACCGAAAATTAACCCCCTAAAAATCCCATGCCGAATTCACGAGCCTTAAAAATTACCAGAAGGCATTAAATGATACAAGACAAAAAAATAAAAATATTAGAAATTGAATGTTTGTGTCTGTTTCGATAACTCTTCATAGCAACATTCGAGACGACCAAGAACATCTTCTGTTTTAACAATAACACTATACAGAATAACAACTTTAGATAGTTTTGAATACCCCTAAATATCCATACTTAAATCAAGCCACCCAAAAAACTGCTTGCCAAATTTTCCTACCCAAAAAATCCTGGAATCGAAAATTTCAACCCCCCGCCCCTCCCCCCAAAAATTCCTTCGATCAGCCCCGTCACTTGAAATCAGAAGTACTCCCCCATATGGGATCCATATTAAGGTCAACTGACAGCTGTCAAAACAGTGTATCCGCTGACCAGTTTCAAATGACCGTATCGCAGGCTCAGGTGCCAACTCATCGAAGGCACGTGAAAAATAAAATAAAACTTGTTCCATGGTCCATAACAGGTAACAAGTAGCAGAAGTAGATCATATAGATCATGTAGATCATATAACTAGAAATTTGCTATGTAATTATTATAAACCTCTTATTTCAGTATTATCTCCTCTTTTAAATAAATGTAACGAGTATTGTAATTGGTAATGCCATCTATTCATATGAAAATGCCAAAACTATTGAATTGAATTAGTTTGTGGCGGTAAATTGATTCAACATTCTGGCAACTCAGCTGATAAATCTATCATCCTGATACATTTTTCAGGTAGGATATTTAACTCGCAATCCTTTCCTCTACAAAAATTTCCGGCAAAATATTTGCTTGCACGTACAGTACATAGTAGTACTTCCTTTGAGTGGCCTGTTGCGTGAAATGACACGTTACAGAATTCTAATTTTAACATTGACAGGTCAGGATATAAAAGGTCAGCAATGAGTTAGCAGTTCATTGAACTTCAGCGGCTGTTGTGTTGAAGTTGTGCACTCAGAGTATAAGATTCGACTGAAATATTCTGCAGAAATGTCTGGCTACAAGTTGTTCTACTTTCAAAGCCGCGCTGGAGGAGAAAAATGTCGACTTGCATTCGCGGCTGCAAAGATTGACTACGAGGACATTCGAGTCCCAGTCGAAGAATGGCCGAAAGAGAAAGCTTGTAAGTAACCTAAAAGTTCACCCGACAATTCCGTAAGGCGCGTGACGGTTAATTAATTTTTGATTCTTTTGAATTTGGTAATCTTAAATAGCTGTTTAAAACGGAATGCGATCAAAGCCGACGGCAAATACACATACATTCGCTTGATTTTCGATCGGGTCGCGAAATGCTGGATTGGTAACTGATTGAACCAAAATTGCTTAGTCAGGCTGAAAGGTGTGCTCACTCTTTTTAATGGTTACCGCCGACCACAAATGGTACTATTGATTTTATTATTATTATTATTATTATTATTATTATTATTATTATTATTATTATTATTATTTCATGTACACTAAATTAACCTTACGGTTTCTGGGTTTCGAAGACTGCTACGAAAGAAGGTTGGTCTTTAAATAATAAGAGTTACATTTTTAAAATCGACGAGCTCCTGTAATCTACATTACTTGTAGCTTCTATGGCGGGAAACTTACTCGTTTTCCGGGAATGAGCCTGGCTTTGTAAGTAAAATAATTTCAACTTACAATTCAAATATTCTCCAGGTTTTAATTCCTTACCCGGTTGGTATTGTAACTTTGAACCTTCTGATTGCTTTTTCTTCACATGAACTGAAGGATCAGAATATAATACGGAAACGCCAATCATGTTCTGAAGCGGCCCTCCAAGAAATAACATTTTCAAGTGACGGCGATGACCCAATGGGCGCAAAAATAAAAACTCAAAAATCCGTAGGGCTTCCAACAAAACCCTGAAAAACTACCTGGACAGAAAATTAACCCCCTAAAAATCCCATGCCGAGTTCACGCGCCTTTAAAATTACCAGAAGGTATTAAATGATACAATACAAAAAAAATATATTAGAAATTGAATGTTTGTGTCTGTTTCGATAACTCTTCATAGCAACATTCGAGACAACCAAGAACATCTTCTGTTTTAACAATAACACTATACAGAATAACAACTTCAGATAATTTTGAATACCCCTAAAAATCCTTACTTAAATCAAGCCAGCCAAAAAACTACTTGCCAAATTTTCCTACCCAAAAAATCCTGGAATCGAAAATCTCAGCCCCCGCCCCTCCCCCAAAAAATTCCTTCGATCACCGCCGTCACTTGAAATCAGAAGTACTCCCCCGCCCCACCCCGCTTCGAGCGTCCAACGCGCTCCTTCCTTGCGATGTGGGCGCGTTTGTACAGAAGGAACGTGTGACGAAGTCCTATAAGTTTGGTACTGTGAGGGTAGCGCAAGCACGCGCTATCGTTGAACGCGAACGCAACAAACAAGTCCGTCGAAAGCGCGTGGTCTTTTTTCCGTTTCGCTCGACGGACGAGGAAAAAAGAGAGACTGCTCGTGGTCTAGGTTTGGCGAAATGATTGTGAAAATCTGATGTGTCTCGGTTGGAACTATCCTATAAATCCCAAAACTGAAAAAAATGAACGAAATTCGAATTTTGGGCGTGGTCGGGCTGGTCGCAAAATGTTAATGTTCGTCAGATTATACTTCTAGGGGAATTAACCTCTCATGCGTTTTATATATGAGCTTCCAGCTCGGATATTTGGGGCAACCCTATCCCACGTTATGACACTAATAAATTTATTGGATTAGATTGGATTGGATTGGATTTGATTGTGTTGTATTGTACCCATAAACCCCTACTGGGGTGGAGCGTTGCGTGACGGATGCCATCGTTTACTGCGTCTGCGGCCTTGCCACAAGCGTGATAAACGTCGCGCCCCACTCTTGAAAAAGACTATTTTAAGAGACAGTTCACAAGCTGCAGTCTGGTATCGAATACACGTTGTTATGATCAGCGTTGCAGTAGTCTTTGGACTTCCCGTTTTATGTTCATCGAATTAAGCACCCAGGAGAAGAACTCCCTGTAATGGCCTCGATGGTGAGGCCTCATCCAAAAGGAGTACCTTTTCAGGTTTCAGGTATATGAAAGGGTAGGGAAATCTATCATTTCGGCCTGTAAAAGGACCTTAAGGTCTAACGGACGCATTTTATGGCTTTGTAAGCGACAAGAAAACTTCCTGGTTTAGTGATATATTCACATATAAACAAATGGTGCATTTAAAGAAGATGCAGGGGTACCATTTATCATTCAAATTGAAAGGGATGCCTTTTCTGTAAAAAATAATTTGTGTAAGGATGAGGTGTTGGACCTTGGGGTGAAGCCTCCCCGTTTAAGACTTCATTGAATGCTCCCCCCTCCACCGGGATTTAGCATAACCAGGGCTGCCATTGACTTCTCTTTAGAAGAAACCCCGACGTTCTACTACTTTTCTGTCTGTTCTGTTTCAGCTGGCAGACCACCTCTTGGTCAAATGCCCTACATTGTGACCCCTGAGGGAAAAACCCTGGCACAGTCTGGTACAATCATGAAGTACATCTGCAAAAAAGGAGGTGATGTATTGCACGTAATTTGTTAATCAGCTTATCATTCCTGCCGTAGCCTACGCTCGAGCCGTGAGGAGACCGCGTGAGCGCGTGGCCCACCCCTCGTGCTCGTGTCTCCTTTTGAGTGTTGTTCTCGCGTGACTTTTCGCGCCTCCCTCAAAAGGAGAGCTGGCTCCCAGGCTACTCCTGCTCATTAGCCTCCCGAGTAGATGTTTTTGGAAGCTTCATCACGCGTTCTTGCCCCAAGGAAAGCAAAGCCCTAAGAAGGTCTGCGTAGGAGGCTACCTGTCGATATAGTTTATACAAGTTTATTTCCAAGTTTTTTTTTCTCCCCATTCGATTCATTCATTCATTCATTCATCCATCCATCCATCCATCCATCCATCCATCCATCCATCCATCCATCCATCCATCCATCCATCCATCCATCCATCCATCCATCCATCCATCCATCCATCCATTTATTCATTCATTCATCCATCCATCCATCCATCCATCCATCCATCAAACAGTCCGTCCGTCCGTCGTTCGCTCGTTCGTTCATCATTCTTCCATTCTCCCTTTTTTCTTTATCTCTCTCTCTCTCTATTCTTTTCTTTTTTTCTCTCATTCCTTGTCTCTGTGTCTTTTTTTTTCTCCTTTTCATTCTCTCTTTCTTACGTTTCCTTCTTTTCCTTTGTCTCTTTCTTTTTTTCTTCTTGCTTTTTATTAGTTAAGAAGGCGTATTCTAGATTCGCTTTAACAATTTTTAATTTTTCTTTCTGGTGATTAGGTTTGTGCCCAGCTGACAGTTTTGATGAAGCGACAGCGGATATGATCACTGATGGAGTCAATGATTTATTTCAGCCATTGAGCAACATATACCATGAGAAAGATGAAACGAAGAAGGTATTGCAAAAGTTGATGTCCGTTTCAGTTCCCCACATATAGTGTAGTCAGGTTTTACTCCGGACTGTAATTCAGTCGGTCTTTTTCAAAAAATCGGATTTGCAAAGCGCTTCGCGCGATATTCGGGAGTTTGAGCAAAGACGTTTTTGAGCGACGCTCTTCAACTGGAAGTGAACTTTTTGTAATGTTGGGTCGTGATTTTGAACAAATTTTCTATCAGATCGTCTTTATCAGAATGAAGACACTGAGCTACCGCTCGCACGCGCGCATTCTTATAAATCTAGGAAAAAATACGGGCTGTTTTGCAGTCTAGATTTCACTCAGCGGCATAAAATTCTTAATTTGCTAACATTGGAAATTGAAGAAAGGCCTGGAAGGGTATTTTCGGGATCCGGGATTTGACCAAAATACGGTGCGCGAGTCGGGAAAACGCAAAATTTCTTGACGGGAAACAAGATTTTACAGCTACCCTGGAAGCGGTATACGCCAAAATTTAAGCACGGGATGCGAGATCGGATGTTTTTGCCCGTATGTTGTGAATTCGGGAAATCATACGTTTGAGCGGCAAACTGCGAATCAACCGGGCACGTTTTGAGTCTAATTGTCTCCTTTCAGACCAAACTATAAAGTGTGCCTTGTTTGTTTGTTTGTTTTTTGTTTATAGAAACAAAAGAGGAATTCGGGAAAGCGATATGGAAAAAGAATAGCGGGATGCGGGATTTTTTACCCCCTTTCACCCTCTTGCAGACCGTGGTTGAAGTAAAATAGTTGGCTAAAAGAACGTGTTTCACATAATCGCATTCGCGTCGGGCATGAAAAAGTATAGAGAAGGCATATAAATTGAAGCCAGGGCAGTATGGGGTACTTACTACTTCGTTAGTTGTCTCTCTTCTAAGGAAACGCCTTAAAGTGGTTTTCAAGTAGTCATTCAGCACATATATTAATAAACGTTTTACCCACAAAAAATGATATATTTCTAATATAACGCTTGAGAAGCAAGAATGAAACTAGTTTTAGCGGCGGGTATAGAACATCCAAAGAGGTTATCAATCCAAATTTATACAATGATGTGAATGCTACGCGCGCTGTGATTGGTCGTTGCTCCGTGTACAATCCCGTAGGTTTTACTCCAAATTTTATTTCCTAGAACTTAGTGTTAGTGATCTATGATTTGTTTTGCTTTAAAAATAAAGGAGGAGATAAGGAAGGAGTTTTATGGGACGACGCTTCCTGCCCGACTCGAGAAATTTGAAGCTCTTCTCAAAAACAGGGATGAAGGCAAAGGCTTCTTTGTGGGCGAAAAGGTAAGATTAGAAGAATGCGCAAAGCGTGCCAAGGGGATTAGGCCTGTTTAGAACACTAACGAGTATAGTAATTAAGCCATAAGTAAAACGATTATAGCCTTCGAATTCAGCCGTATCCCCTCGTTCTCGCCACTAGGGACGTCCCAAGCGCCGATCAGCCATTGTTTTTGTTTTGATTTTCAAAGCCGCCGCTTTTCGCTACTAATAGTGGGCTATAACATATAGCCTAGTAAGAGCTCAACCAGTCAGAACGCAGCATTGATAATAGACCACACGAGCTGGTCCCCGTTATAGTGTAAGCATACCGTAAAATTCCGAAAATAAGCCCCGGGGCTTATATTTTTCAAAGGCCCTTTTTGAGGGGATTATTTTTGGAGGGGCCTATATTCGGAGGAGCTGTCTACGGAGGGAAATTTGCGTTTCAAAATCGATTGGGCTAGCCTTATAGTTGGAAGTAAATTTACCGTTTTTGCTTTGTTTTACTTTGTATTTGAGGGCAATTTTCCAAGTGCAAGCCCCCGGGGGGGCTTATATTTGGAGGGGGCGATTTAACGGAAGGTTTTTTGCGTTACCGGATTGGGGGGCATATATTTGGAAGGGCTTATTTTCGGAATTTTACGGTAGCCTAATACATTATGTGCGGTGACACGGGACACTTTATTTACCGTGGCAAATGACCCTTTTACCGTGGGAAATTGCCTCGGTGCGTGTGACCGGACTTTCCCGAGATACATTTAACATGGGAAATATCCAGGCGGTGTGCGTCACGACCCACAAAGGTTCATGGGTAAAACTGTTACTGTGCCTCATTTTAATCGTGACGCGGTCGAGTTCGCATCTTGTAAGAGAAATGAATCAAACCCAGGGATCAAAACACTGCTGCCTTTTCCGAAAAACACTACGGAAGAGAGCGATTTCGAGAATTTTCAAGATCTCATAGTGGCCTTAGATGCTTGCTATTGGCTTCACGAGACAATTTCAAGAAGTTTATCGCGATTCGGAGGCGATCGTGCGATGTAGCCGACTTTGAGCGGAGAATAATTTCCTGCTTCTCATAAGATTTTATGTACTGTTTGGTTTATATGTATGTTTTTGTCTCATGGTGAAAGAGATCTGTAGTTCATACCTGGATTTGCCTGACTAAAAAAAAATTCGTCCATTAGAAGTGTTTATATATTTGATGGACTTTGTTACCGGCAAAGCAGGGGGAGCGCGTGCAAACAGCAAGGTGAGAAATCGTCTCTCATAACAATTTTATTTTCATCGACAAGTTTATATTTTTTTGAAAACAGTGCCCGTTTGAAAGCCTTATGCGCAAATAAACCTTCTATCAGGCAAGGGGAAAACAGACCGAAAGAGCCGAACAGCTGCAGCACAATCGGAATTTCACCGAAGCTACAGTCGCAGAAATAAACAGTGAAATAAACCACGATCTTGTCTGTGCGGTCATTGAAGTGAGCGCAGTATATCGATTTTGTTATAAAGTAAAACCTAACCTCACAGTTTTAAAATCCTGTATGATGCTGTCTGGATCTTCGATAATGGTTTTGTGTTTTGGTAGAGATTTATAACAATTTATTCCCTCACATAAGTTTACACAAAGATTTGCATACACATAGCACACACCGCATGCAAATTAAGTTAAAGTCACGCTTTCAGTTTCCGCACTGGGTTATGAAAAATGTTTTTTTTTCCAAAGGTTATTACAATATTCAAACTTATTTACCTTTTGTGGTTTAAAATAGAACAAACTCTTCCTGGATTTGGCGTTACTCGCTTCACGTCGGCTTCCGCTTCGGCATGTTTTCTCAGCCCGTTTCCCGGGAGTTGTGCCACTTGGCTAAGACGAATATCTTAATTCCAAGACACTTTCAACGGCTCATAACGGCAAAACTAACGGGCGTAGACCCGGGTAGACCCCGAAATTTGCAAAGAAGAAAGGTTGAAGTAACAAGATGGCCAAAATAATTCGATAAAACCGCTAACAGTAACCAGCAATAAATCCAAGAAGAACGGCAAAAACAACACTCAAATCATCATGGCGGCCTGCACATGACCGAGCAATTCAAACTTGTCACAAACGCTCAAGAAAGCAAAATATTTAAAAGTAACGCAACTGCTATCAAGATAAAGTGTTCCAACAACTTTCCAGGGCGGTATAGTGTCGAAATTACTAACACAACCTTGGAATAAAGCGAAAATTTCACCACATATGCCTCAGAAAACGGCTCTTTTCGAGCGCAAAAATCACTCTACAAGTGACGCATTCTGATTGGTCGAATCTCGTGACGCACACCGCCTGGGAAATATCTATGGTTACGTCAAAAAGAGCAAAGAAACCGCCCATGACATTAAACTTGGTAAAAAGCTAGGGTTTTCGATACCCAAGCAAAACAACCATCAGGTTTCTTCAAAATGAAACCGCACAAAAAATGGCTTTTTTAATGACATGGCAGATTTCATGGCAAAATTTTGAACTGGTTTGTTGAAATAAATTTAGAAACGATATTTCCCAAAAATATGTTCTATTCCTGGTATCGAACAGTGGGATGCAGCTGAACTGTAAAATCGGACTATGTACCTTCGCTAAATTATCATGAATAACATACCAGTTGAAATTTCAGCTTTAAAATTATCCGTAAATTTTCAACATAACATAAAATACTACCATTGTCGACGGCGATTATTACCGTAACTGCGTAAATGAAGCCATAAACTGATGGCAGCTTAATTACCTTAGGCCCGTTTCAAACGTCGTGCTACTGCCGTGCCGAACTCAATTGATCGAATTAAATTCGACTTTAGCACGGCAGTAGCTCGACTTGGTTTCAAACGTCGTGTTACCGCCGTGCCGAACTCAATTCGTAAATTGTAAATACATTAGAATACATTTAAAAGTTTGCCAAACCGTTTCTTTGTTTTTGTGTTGTTGTTTTTTTCGGCAACAGGCGTTCTATTCAACTGAATTAAATTCGACGTCTCAAACCAAGTCGTGCTAGTGTCGTGCTGCAGTCGAGCTACAGTCGAGGCAGCTTAGCACTGCCGTAGCACGACGAATTTGAAACAGGCCTTAATGGGAACTCTAAACTAAACCCACGTTAAATTTACCACGGCTTCGTTAACGTGGGAAGAGCCTTTTACCATGGTTTGTGTAACCGCATCTATTGCCTGAGGCTTATCATACACGCAGAAGAAAGGTTACCCCAATCCTACCCCGCTAGCGTAACTGCGATTTCTTTGTGTTTCTTATCTGCAGCTGAGCTATGCCGACATCACTTTCTTTGACTTCTTTAACAACTTCCATGCGAAGGGTAAAGAGGATGTTCCTGGGGAACTTGAGAAGTTCCCGCTCTTGGTGGAGCATTATAAACGGGTGTTAAACGTACCCGAAATAAATGAGTGGGTAAAGAAACGCCCTGTTAGCGAATTCTAAGCTTGTGCATGTTGCTATTGAAGCAATTGTAAAGCGAGAGATAGGCCTAAAACATAGATTTTAGTGTGTGCCGTAGTTGAACGACTCCGTGCGTCAACATTGGTTTTAGGTGCAAAGGAATAAAGAAAACTTTAAAAGGTTTATTTTTGTATTGATCGAATTTGTTTAATATGCCGATGTACTAAAGAACTCAAAGGGAAACTTGAGTAAAGGTTTTTATATGTGCCGCCGAGACCTTTAAACCCTGACCCTGTTTAAGACAAAAATAATTTCATCTCGCTACCCTGTTTAAGACAAGAGGCCTTATTTCATGGCACACTGATTTCGCATACAGCAGCAAGTAATTTTTTAAACCAACATCTGGAAAAAATAGTTGGTACCGGATCATTGCCATTACCTTCACACCTTTTTTAAAGCCTGTCGGCCCAAAAAGACAACCTGGCCAAGATGCTTAATAGTAAAATTTAAAACTCACAAGACCCTGAAAGCCGCTATACCCTGTTTAGCGGCACGTTCCCGTTTAGGGAAAATATGGAATGCCCCTACCCCCCGTGGGAAGGGAGGAGACGAAATTCTTAATAGTGATCCCTTTCCTTTCTCGTCCTTTTCCTTTGCTAATTGCTGTGTTAAGAGTATTGTTTCCTTTAAGAGAAAACTATATAAGTGTACAGAGGACAACCCTGTGGATCTCTTTTCCCTATTTTCGTGACTTGACACGGGTAAACAGTTTGAGGCTGCCACGAAAATCACACCGGATAGAAGGGTGATTTCAACGCGTGGTCTGCGAGGCTTTGAAGGTTAGAGAGAATTCAGGAATTGTGTAGCCGATGTTGTTCTTTTTTGTTATCAACGCATTTACCTTTCAGTCATTTGTAACAGATAAAGCTATTGGAAACCCCGAGTACAGTGTTATATAAAGCATGGAAATCTCCGCATTTCACGGTATTAACGCAAGAAAGTACTCCGCTTGGAAAAGGAAAAACTTCCCAAGTGTTCTCGTTGACACGAGCGAATTTTTATATACAGCAAGGCTACTTTCCTGTTCATCGATCTGTAGTTCGATGAACAGAAAAATTGTAAAATAATTAAAATGTTAATTTCGGGAAAAAAAAAAAAAAACCTGACAACTGCCATCTTACTTCGTCTATTCCTTGTTTTAGTCAATGAGGAAGTCGTCATCTTCTTTACCACTTTCACTCGCTTTGCACGTATTGCGAACCGTTTAATCTTTCCCCGGGAAAACTAGTGCTGCGAGGATTCTGAGAATGAGAAACCAATGCAGTGCAATGGAAGCTATGATCATCAACTGCAAATGGGGGAAATTGCTACAATTTGAAGAGGACGAAGTGAAAAAGATAAAGTATCACAGCATCTGCCATAAACGTCATATCTCACTATATTATAGTGTCGCTGCTCGCTAATGCAAGAGAAAGAAAGAGTAAACTAATATGCGAATTTGAAATGGTTTGAAGAAACCTTTTCGAGGGTGTTCTAATCAGAGTGATGATGACATCATTTATGCCCATGTATGTCGCGTTTGTGACCCTTGTGTGCTTGCTCTAAAACGGGGATGGATATTAGAGGCCAGGTCTGAAGAAGTGTTGGAAAAAGACACTTCTTCTGGTCCGTACTGGCTGCACACCCGGAAAAAGATTTACCAAAAGTAACCGCCGGGAATTGTAGGTTTCTAAATTCTTCAGTGCACGAGAGAGGTTTCAAAAAGCAATTGTAAACCGTAATTTAGGACATTAGGCCAGCTTCAATATCACTCGCTAAATAAGTTAATTAATTGATGTAGTAGTTCTATAACGTTTCCGCCAAACATGTCGAGCGGACAGGCTCCCTCGATCGTTCAACCCCGCAGAGGGGTTAGCGCTCACTTTTGGTAGAAAAAGTGAAGACGCAGTGTTGTTGCAGCAAAAAGCTTTCTTGACTTTTCTACTGCTTTAGGCAGCGGGCTTTTTATGCACTATTTAAACCTATTATTATTTTATAACTGTTAAGTATGGACTGAACCTGGATTAATGGGAACATGACCCTACTGAAAGGCTACTATTATTCTCCCAATTCTTTAAATACTCTCTTGGTTAAAATAAACGAGCTCCTACTGTTTGTTGAGAAAGATTGATTCAATATCCTAGGCAACTCAGCTGAAAAACTATAATCCTGATATATTTTTCATGTGGAATATTTGATTCGTAATTCTTTCCTCTACGTAAAATATTTCCGGCAAAATATTTGCTTTGGCACGTACTGTAATTATAGTCTAGATAAAAGCAGTATACTTCCTCATGAGTATATAAAAAGAATTGGCAAATGCAGGGAAACAGTACTCCATCTCTTCCGCAAATCAAATTTGTTCTCAGTTTAACAAAAAAGGATCAAAAACGACTAAACTCAACAAATAGGTAAATTAGAGATAACTGACTAAAAATATCATTGAAGTAAAAAGTAAAATCCTGAGTAAAACCAAATCAATTCCATCCAACTATCTTTTTCTGAAGAAAGACACTGATAAAAAATCTCTTAAACTATCTAAAATCAAACCACCGACGAGTAACGGCAAAAATAAGGACAAATAGTCATGAACTAATAATTAAGCAATAGAAAACGTTTTCCGTGTTTGCATAGCCTGATATAAACACGAGAGGGGTTGGGAGAATTCGAGACAGTTATGCGAACCCGAGACGAAGTCGAGGGTTTGCATAACTGTCGAGAATTCTCTCAACGCCTCGAGTGTTTATATCAGGCTACGCAAACACAGGAAAAAAGTTTTCTATTGCTTTTATAAAATAACTTTTCCGAGAAAAAAACGCAAAACTCTTTGTAAGGCACTGATTAAAAGAGAAATTCTTACCAGTCGCAAAATCTTGTCCACGAAGTCTTGCAAGCGTAATCAGTTCTTGTTTTGCAAAAAGATGCTTTGCAAAATACGGATTTTTCGCGCTTAAAACGGTCAGCTTAAGCGAAGAAAAATGTACACACCTTCTTTGTAACGATTTTCCAAGTTTCAGCCGACGAAGGAATGGGTAAAGAAAGTAAACTTTTTGAGTTTTGAACTCAAAAACTTTTTCAAATTTGTGCTTGCGTGATTGGCGCGCGAAAAACCAAACAACTTGACGCCACAACCATGTTTACATACTCTCATGCAAACACTGCTCTCGACCAATCAGAGCGCGCGTACTATCTTAGTTATTTTATAATAGAATATGGAGGATACTGCTCGCCCAAAATGCCTGAACATTTTATATATGAGAATATGCAAATATTGTTCTCAAAGTGAAATGGAAGACGGGAAACACTTAATACCCTCTTTATTGCTTCCTTTATCTTAAGGAACGACACTTTATTCTACAGGTAGGAAATATCCTCATTTGAATCACTCTTTAATCTGAACTGATATGATAATCTTTCTCTTAACAGCGGAGCTCCACTTCTCGCGCGCGATCCGAGAAATATTGGTAATCACGTGACCATTACGGAATCACGCCTGTAGAAACGCGTCGCTAGTAAATGCAAATATGTCTCCTATTATTTGTAGGTGGAAATTGGTGAAACATCGTTATTGTTTTGAAGACAATAGAAGAACAAAAGATATCAGAAAGGTAAAGACAGAAAGATAAAGTTATGCGGTCTTAAAGCGTGTTGCGTGACTTTAATCAGTTGCAGCATTTCTCATAACTTTCCGCATTAAAACGTTGGAATGACAAGTCTGAAGCTTAGCTTGTAAAATCTTGAAAGGCAAGTGAAATGTCAAACTTTCTAGAGTGTGGGAGCCTGTAACCTGTGTTTAACTTGATAATGGGCATCCATATTAAGGTCAACTGACAGCTGTCAAAACAGGGAATCCGCTACCAGTGTCACATGACCGTATCGCAGGCTCAGGTGCCAACTAAACAGGATGAAGACTGGTATTGGCCACTCGAAGTATTGCATACCTCAGCCTTTTCCACGTTGTTTGATCAGTCTTTGCGGTAGTCTTTTTTAATTTGTTTCTATTTTTAATAATTATATAACAGGCAACATGTAGGAGAGTTAGATCATATAGATCATGTAGATTATATAACTAGAAATTTGATATGTAATTATCTCTTCTTAAATGTAACGAGTATTGTAATCGGCAATGCCTTCTATTGGCTCATCCTCGGTGTAAGAACCTGTTAAACTTACAGGTGGCGTAAAACAGAGGAAACAAAGAAGTCAACACAATAGAACGTAGAAAAACCAAAGGTACGAAACAAAAAAAAATCACAGGTTCTTACACCGAGGTCACAGGAAAAAATAACAGATTCCCAATATTGGATATTTTAGGGTATTTACAGAATACCCACAAAAGTCCCAAATTTGGAAGTGTGAGACAAGTCCCAGCCAGGGAACCTGGTTGGGAGTTGTCTCACTTTGCCAAATTTGGGATTTTTGTGGGTATTCTGTAAATACCCTAAAATATCCAATATTGGAATCTGTTATTTTTTCCTGTGCGGTAAACCCCATCTATTCATATGAAACCCCATGATGGCCAAAAGTTAAATTGAATTGAATTGAATTAGTTTGTGGCGGTAAATTGATTCAACATTCTGGCAATTCAGCTGATAAATCTATAATCCTGACACATATTTCAGATGGAATATTTAACACGCACTCCTTTCCTCTGCTAAAATTTCCGGCAAAATATTTGTCTGCAAGTACAGTACAATGTAGTACTTCCTTCGAGTGGCCTGTAGCGTGAAATGATGACACGACGACTTGGTGAAATTTACATAATTCTAATTTTAACTCTTGACAGGTGGTATAAACTGTCAGCAATGAGTTAGCAGTTCATTTAACTTCAGCGGCAGTTGTGTTGAAGTTGTGCATCCACTCACAGTAAGAATCGACTGAAACATTCTGCAGAAATGTCTGGCTACAAGTTGTTCTACTTTCCAGTCCGCGGTGCAGGAGAAAAATGTCGACTTGCATTTGCGGCTGCAAAGATTGATTACGAGGATATTCGATTGCCAGCCGAAGAATGGCTTCAAGAGAAAGCGTGTAAGTAACATTATAAACGTTCACCACATTCCTTAAAAAGCACGCCTCAGTTATCTGTCGATTCTTTTAAATTCTGTAATCTTAAATAGCTGTTTAGGACGGTCAAAGCCGACGGCAAATACGTATACATTCGCTTGATTTTCGATCGGGTTGAAAGATTTTAATGATGTGCGGGTCGCGAATGCTGGATTGGTAACTGATTGAACTAAATTACTTAGTCACGCTGACAAGTGTGATCACTCTTTTTAATGGTTGGATTGGTAACTGACTGAACTAAAATTGCTTAGTCACGCTGACAAGTGCGCTCACTCTTTCTTAGTGGTTTCCGCCGACCACAAGTGGTATTATTACTATTATTATTATTATTATTATTATTACTAATAACCCCACGTTTTTTAGGTTTCGTAGACTGCTACGAAAGAAAGTTGGTCTTTAAATAATAAGAGTTACATTTTTAAAATCGACGAGCTCCTGTAATCTACATTTCTTATAGCTTCTGTGGCGGGAAAGTTACTCGTTTTCCGGGAAGGAACGTGGCTTTGAATGTAAAATAATTTCAACTTACAATTCAAATATTCTCCTGGTTTTTAATACTTTACCCGGTTGGTATTGTAACTTTGAACCTTCTGATTGTATTCTCATCGCATGAAGTGAAGGACCAGAATATAACTCGGAAACGCCAATCATGTTCTCAATAGGCCCTCCAAGAAATTACACGGCGATGATCGAATGGGGTCAAAAATTAAAACTCAAACAAATCCTTAGGGCTTCCAACAAAACCCCCAAAATCCCTGGACCCAAAACTTCACCCCCCCCCCCCCCCCCCAAGAACTAAGAACATCTTCTGTTTTAACAGTAACATATTGTACAGAAAAACAACTTCAGATACAGTAAAAACCTGCGTATAAGAACCTAGCGATTTAAGAACCTAAAGGATGAAATTTTGCATTTTAATACCCAAATATATAAGAACCTATTCAGCCTGACAAAGAAAAACAGGTTTTTATATAAAAAAAACACGCAAGATCTGATGTTCAAATTCTAGATTTTCATTCTGAAAATTTTTGTAGTGTACTGCTTTTTAGTCTTACCAATAAAATATTATTCATTCCATAAAACTTTGATGTAAATAGCCAAACATGTTTTGTTCTGTACAGCACGGAATTGATTGGTAAACAAGGCAGGCATACTGTATTTTTCCTGTTGAAGTTTGCATGGTGATCATACAACTGTAAATATGGTCAGGCCCCTTGATACAGGACTTGTCTCGACAACAAGGCTTGACATTTTTGTAAATGATTTACAATTACAGCATATTAGTACTATTGCAGTTCCCCGAATGCTATCAAAATAATAACTTTTGCAAATAGGAACCTACTAAGAACCTAATCAGCCTGTTTTTCTATTGTTTTTTTTCTTTTTTCAATACTCATTTATTTACAAGACACATGTTACAGTTACAAAATTTTAAAACGAAAAGAAAGTACGTATATAACAATATTACAGATTGGACCAAAAATACATAAAAACGAAAAAGAATAATACAGCAGTTCACACAATAACATTACACCTGTTAATTAACAGATTATTCCGGTAAGTAGTAACTAATTGAAGGAGGGGGTTTTTCGAAATCATACAATCATACCTCCTACTGATTTTGGCCTTTTGCGGCTATCCTATATATCCCAAAGAGAAAAAAATAAGGAAATTCGAATTTTGGGCGAGGTCGGGCTGGTCGCAAAATGTTCGTCAGATTATACTTGTAAGGGAGTTAACCTGTCGTGCGTTTTATACTTGAGCCTCCGACTGGGATATTTGGGGCAAACCTATCCCACGTTATGACACTAATACATTGATTGTATTTTATTGTATCGTATCGTATCGTATCGTATCGTATCGTATCGTGTCGTGTCGTGTCGTGTCGTATCGTGTCGTGTCGTATCGTATTGTACCCATGAGCCCCTCCTGGGAAGGAGCGTTGTGTAACAGAAGGCATCGTTTATTGCGTCTTGCGGTCTTGCTGCAAGCGTGATAAACGTCGTGCTCCACCCTTAAAAAAGAATATTTAAGAGACAGCTCACAGTCTGCAATCTGGTATCGAATACACATTGATATGATCAGCTTTGCAGTCGTTTTTGGACTTCTCGTTTTATGTTCATCGAATCAAGCACCCAGGGAAGAACTTCCTATTATGGCTTATACGGGAAGGCTCCGCCCGAAAGGGGTACCTTTTCAGGTTTCAGGTATATGAAAGGGAAATCTATCATTTCGGCTTGTAAAAGGACCTTAAGGTCTAACAGACGCATTTTATGGCTGTGAAAGAGACAAAAAAACTTCCTGGTTTAGTGACATATTCGCCTATAAACAAATGGTGCATTTACAGCAGTTCGCAAAAGATGCAGGGGTACCATTTTTCAATTGAAAGGGATGCCTTCTCTGTCAAAAATAGTTTATGTAAGAATGAGGTGTTGGACCTTGGGGTAAAGCCTCTCCTTATAAGACTTCATTGAATATTTCCCCACCCCCCCCCCCCCACCCCCCTCGCCTCCCTCGGGATTTAGTATAACCATGGCTGCCGTTCACTCCTCTTTAGAAGAAACCCCTATACGTACTACTACTTTTCTTTTTCAGCTGGTAGACCACCTCTCGGTCAAATGCCATTCATTGTGACTCCTGAAGGAAAAATCCTGGCCCAGTCTGGTACAATTATGAAGTACATCTGCAAAAAAGGAGGTGATGTATTGAACGTAATTTGTTAATCGGCATATCGTTCCTGCCGTAGCCTGCGAGCAAACTCTCCTTTTCGAGTCGCGAGAGACCGCGTGAGCGAGCGGCCCACCCCTCGCGCGCATCTCCTTTAGTGTGCAGTTCTCGCGTGACTTTTCGCGACTACCCCAAAAGGAGACCTGGCTCGCCGGCTACTCCTGGCCCCGGTTGTTCAAACGTTGAATAGCGCTATCCACCGGATAAATCACTATCCAGCGGATAAGTATTGGGGAAACTAATTGCACTATCCACTGAATAGAGATTTATCCGATGGATAGCGCTCTCCAGCCTTTGAACAACCGAAGCCTGCTCATTAGCCTCCCAAGCAGACGTTTTTTGGAGCTTCGTTACGCGTTCTTTCCCCAAACGGAAAGCAAGGCCTTAAGAGCGTCTGCTTAGGAGGATACCTGTCGGTATAGTTTATAAAAGTTTATTTTCAAGTTTATTTTTTCCCCATTCGATTCATTCATTCGTTCATCAAACCGTCCATCCATCCATCCATCCATACATCCATCTATCAAACTGTCCGTCCGTTCGTTCGTTCGTTCGTTCGTTCGTTCGCTCGTTCGCTCGTTCGCTCGTTCGTTCGTTCGTTCGTTCGTTCGCTCGCTCGTTCATTCATCATTCTTCCATTCTTTCTTTTCTTTTCTTTTCTTTTCTTTCTTTCTTTCTTTCTTTCTTTCTTTCTTTCTTTTTCTCTTTTCTTTTCTTTTCTTTTTTTCTCTTATTCCTTGTCTCTGTGTCCTTTTTTTCTCCTTTTCATTCTCTCCTTCCTACTTTTCCTTTCTTTCTTTCTTTCTTTCTTTCTTTCTTTCTTTCTTTCTTTCTTTCTTTCTTTCTTTCTTTCTTTCTTTTTTCCTTCTTACTTTTTATTAGTTAAGAAGGCGTATGCTGGATTAGCTTTAATTTTTATTTATGGTGATTAGGTTTGTGCCCAGCTAACAGTTTTGATGAAGCGACAGCGGATATGATAAGTGATGGAGTCGTTGATTTAGTTCAGCAATTAATCAAGATATACTATGAGAAAGACGAAACGAAGAAGGTAATGCGAAAGTTAATGTCTGTTTCAGTTCCCCACATACAGAGCCTGTCAGGCTTTACTCCTGAGATTGCAAATCAGTCGGTCTTTTTCTTTAAATCGGTTTTGCAAAGCGCTTCGCGCGATATTAGGGAGTTTGAACAACGACGTTTTTGAGCGACGCGCGTCAACCGGAAGTGAACTTTTTGCAATGTTGGGTCGTGATTTTTAACAAAGTTTCTAGAAGATCCCCAGTCTCACTCTCCGTTTTCACCCTCACTCCAGGCCTTTCCTTTGACCTCTTGATATGCGCGCGCGTTCTTAACCTAGGCAAAAATAGGGGTTGTTTTGCAGTCTAGATTTACTCAAGACGCCAGTTCCGACCCTCAGCGCCAGACAATGCTTAATTTGCTGAGGTGAGAATTGAACAAGGTCTTAAGGGTTTTTTCGGGATCCGGGATTTGACAAACATACGGTGCGGGATTCGGGAAAACGCAAAATATCTTGACGGGAAACAGGATTTTTAAGCTACCCTGTAAGCGGGATTCGCCAAAATTTAAGCACGGGATGCGGGATGTTTTTGCCTGTATGTTGTAAATTTGGGAAATCATGCGTTTGAGAGGCAAATGCGAATCAACCGGACTGGTGTGTGTTGAGCATTGTCACCTTTCAAACCAAACTATAAAGTGTGAGGAATTCGGGAAAGCGATATGAAAAAAGAATAGCGGGATGCGGGATTTTCTTAAAAAAAGGAGCGTTTGTGTGGGATCAGGACCGCCTTTGTACCGTGATTGACGTAAAATACTTGTCTAAAAAAACATGTTTCACATGATTGCATTCGCGTGGCCTGAAAAATTATAAAGAAGGCATATAAATTGAAGCCAGGACAGTATGGGGTAGTTACTACTTCGTTAGTTGTCTCTGTTCTAAGGAAACGCTTTAAAGTTGTTTTCAAGTAGTCATTCTAAGAAGAAAGTCCGCGCTTTTCGAAGTATTGGCAATAATTTTTTCCCAACTGTAAAAACAGCCTTGTGGCGTTGTCCAACCCCTAACGCGCGTTTAATTATATACCATCTTTGACGGAAAAGGTGCCCCTTAAGCAAACCTTATATTGAAAAATCGTACCGCTTTCACATACTTAGTTAAAAACTTTGCATCCCTTTTAACTGCTGTAATTATATATGAATGCACTGTCTTTGAAAATTGCTAAATCACAAAACCACAACGTTTTCTGGTCTTTTTTACAGCCATAAATTTCATCTGTTTGCCCTTTTGGACCTTTTTACTGCCAAAAATGACATACGTCTCTACCCTTCCATATGCTTCAACTAATGAAATACCTCCTCTTTCATAAACCTGAAGCCTGAGAAAAGCACCCCTTTCGGGCGGAGCCTCCCCGTATAGGTCATTTTGGGAGTTTCGCCCCTATCCGTAAGTGGAGTCTTCCCATTGCCAGTTCATCCGTATACAGGGAGCTTCGACATGTACTTCTCAGTTTTGTTCCGTGTACAATCCCGTGGGTTTAATTTACTTTTACCACTTTCCCAGAATTTAGTTTTATTAATGACCTACTTATTGTTTTCCTTAAATGAAGGAAGAGCTGAAAAAGGAGTTTTATGGAACGACGCTTCCTCCCCGACTCGAGAAATTTGAAGCTCTTCTCAAAAACAGGGATGAAGGCAAGGGCTTCTTTCTGGGCGAAAAGGTGAGATACGAGTAATGTGCAAATTAAGCATAACAAGGGGTATTAGGCCTGCTTAGAACACTAACGAGTATAGAGCGTTTTCACTCACGTGGTCAGCATCTATGCTAGTTTATTGGAACAAAAGAAAGTTTTTACATAAGAAAAGAGTTCAACTTCCACAAAACTGGTTTGGGACACAAACATGGCCGACGGTTCATTGGTTTGGGACACGAATATGGCCGCCGTGACGTCATGTGAAAACGATCAATAGTAATTAAGTCATAAATAAAACGATGATAGCCTTCGAATTCAGCCATCTGTCATCGTTCTTGCCACTAGGGACGTCCCAAGCGGCGATCGAGAAGCGAGAAGGGACGCCTTTATCTGCAGGCTAAAACGATGACCGCTCCCTGAGCCTTCAAAGTTCAACCCGTCCCAAAGAAAGTCTTTTCAAAAAATTTTAAAATATAGCAACGTCAGCACATTTTGCATGGCACTGAGCAGCATGAATTCCTAGCGTGACGTCTTCCCTTCTGTTACTCTGTAAATTTGGTGCGCGTCAGGGGTTTGGTCAGCGATTTTTTTAAAATAGGGAGTGCTATGACAATGACGACAACAAAAACGTCAAAAAACTAATAGGTTCAGTGAATAGTCACGGCAACAACTCTTCTAAAACGCGTCTTATTTTAGAACAGCCCTTAGCAGCTGTTCTTAGAAAAACGTCGTATAAATGGCCTTCGCGTCTTAAATAAGGCGCAAACGCATAGTACGCATGCGTTAATTTTTGGCGGGAAAATTTTCGCTTGCCCCGCGGTGGACTGGCAGGCTACTGGCAGGGAAAAGTTATTACATATTACAACGCGTTTTCGATTCCTTGGGCTGCCGTCTATTCTAAGAGTTTTAAGCTTTATTGTTTCTTAATTCGCTCATGTATAATGAGCACGCTGACAAAGACAAAACGAAACACCGAAACACGTGGTCCACCGCTGAAGAAAAGGATTTTTTGTTGTTATGCAAAGAGAGGGCAATAGCAGATCTCGAGGACAAATGTTGGATTGCCGTTGCTACGGGCAACATTCACATGGATACGAGTCAAGAACAGAAATAAGACGCGAACCATATTTACACGAGCTGTTTTCGTCTTAGATAAGCCCTGCTCATATAAATGGTACAGTTCGCGTCTTAAGTAACACGCGTCTTATTTTTCCTCGTATAAATGGCCCTCGTATGTGCGGTTACACGGGACATTTTTTTATTTACCATGGTAAATATTAATGACCCTTTTACCGTGGAAAATTGCTTCGGTGCGTGTGACCGGACTTTCCCGAGATAAATTTACCATGGGAAATATCCATGGTTACGTCAAAAATAGCAAAGAAACCGCTTATAACATTAAACTTGGTAAAAAGCAAGGGTTTTCCGATACCCAAGGCAAAGCAGCCAATCAGATTTCTTCAACATGAAATCCCGAACAATTGCTTTTTTTAAAAGGGTTTCTTTGACACTGTTGAGAGAAAGATCGATGGTGACATGGCAGATTTCACGTTAAGATGAAAGAAACAAGGGAAATTTGAGGCAAAATTTTGAACTGGTTTGTTGGGATAGATCGAACCGTTGGATGCAGCTGAACTTTAAAATCGAACTATATGCCTTCGCTAAATTATCATGAATAACATACCAGTTGAAAATTATAGGTAAATTTTCAACATAACATAAAATACTGCCATTGTCGACGGCGGTTATTACCGTTATTGCTCGAATGAAGCCGTTAAATTTACCACGGCTTCGTTAACGTGGGAAATGCCTTTTACCATGGTTTGTGTAACTGCGTCTATTACCTGAGGCTTGTAGCACACACTCAGAAGAAAGGCTCCCCTAATCCTACGCCCCTAGCGTAACTGCGATTTCTTTCTGTTTCTTATCTGCAGCTGAGCTATGCCGACATCACTTTCTTTGACTTCTTTAACAGCTTCCATTCGAAGGGTAAAGAGGATGTTCCTGGGGAACTTGAGAAGTTCCCGCTCTTGGTGGAGCATTATAAACGGGTGTTAAACGTGCCTGAAATAAATGAGTGGGTAAAGAAACGCCCTGTAACCGAATTCTAAGCTTGTGGTTACTACTGAAGAAATTGTAAAGCGAGAGAAAGGCCTAAAACAGAGATTTTAGGGTGTGCCGTAGTTGAACGACTCCGTGCTTCACAGTTGGTTTTAGGTGCAAAGGAATAAAGAAAACTTTAGAAGGTTTATTCTTGCATTGATCGAATTTGTTCGATGTGCCGATATACCCCGGCTTCAAAGGGAACTCAAAGGGAAACTTGAGTAAAGGTTTTTATATGGGCCGCCGAGACCTTCATTTCGCTACCCTGTTTAAGACAAGAGGCCTTATTTCTTGACACACAGATTCCGAATACAGCAGTAAGTAATTTTTTAAACCCACATCATGGAATTAGATCTTATTGGAAAAAATAGTTCAAAGAAGATTGATTTGTGAGAACCAGTACTCTATTTCCATACTATGAAGAGGACGAAGTGAAAAAGGTAAAGTATCACAGCATCTGCCATAAACGTCATATCTCACTATAGTGTCGCTGCTCGCTAATGCAAGAGAAAGAAAGACACAGTAAAAAGAAACCCTTGAGGGTGTTTTAATCAGAGTAATGTTGACATAATTTCTGCCCATGTATGTCGCGTTTGTGACCCTCGTTTGCTTGCTCTAAAAACGGCCGGGATGGATATTAGAGGACAGGTCTGAAAAAGGGTTGGAAAAAGACACTTCTTCTGGTCCGTTCTGGCAGCACACCTGCCAAAAGATTTACCGAAAGTAACCGCCGGGAACTGTAGGTTTCTAAATTCTTCAGTGCAGGAGAGAGGTTTCAAAAAGCAATTGTAAACGGTATATTTAGGACATTAGGCCAGCTTCAAAATCACTCGCTAAGGACGGTAATTGATGTACCAGTTAAAAATAACGTTTCCGCCAAACGTGTCAACAAGCGGACAGGCTCCCCCGATCGTTCAACCCTGCAGAGGGGTTTGCGCTCACTTTTGGTAGAAATAGTGTAGACGCAGTATTTTTGCAACAAAAAGCTTTCTTGACTTATCTATTGATATAGGCAGCAAACTTTTTACCACACTATTTAAACCTATTATTACTGTATAACTCTGAAGTATGGGGTGGGAAAAGTGCCAAACTGAACCTGGATTAATTAATGGGGAACATGACCCTGCGGAAATGCGACTATATTCTCCCAATTTTATAAATACTCTCTTGGTTTAAATAAACGAGCTTCTAATGTTTGCGGTAGATTGATTCAATATCCTAGGCAACTCAGCTGAAAAAACTGTAAGCCTGATATATTTTTCATGTGGAATATTTGATTCGTAATCCTTTCCACTACGTAAAATTTCCGGCAAATATTCGCTTCAATGGCGCGCAGAGTAATTATAGTCTTGAAATATAAACAGTCTACTTGCTCATGACTATATCAAAAGAATTAGCAAATACTGGGAAACAGTCCTCCATCTCTTCCGCAAATCAAATTTGTTCTCAGTTTAACAAAACAGGATCAAAAACGACTAGACTCGACAAAAAGGTAAATTAGAGATGACTGAGAATATGCAAATATTGTTCTCAAAGTGAAATGGAAGACGGGAAACACTTCATACTCTCTTTATTGCTTCCTTTCTATTAAAGAACGACAATCTTTCTTTTATTCTACAGGTAGCAAATATCCTCATTTGATTCACTCTCTGATCTGAACTGATATGATAATCTTTCTCTTAATAGCGGAGCGCTACGCGCACGCGATTGGAGCCGTCCATCCGCGAAATTTGGGTAATTATGTGACCGTACGGCTGTCAGTCCGCACCACAGGACAACCAATATCAAATGTCAAACTTTCTACCTGGTGTGGGAGCCTGTAACCTGTGTTTAACTTGATAATGGACCTCCATATTAAGATCAACTGACGGCTGTCAAAACAGGATATCCGCTGACTATTGTCACATAACCGTACGTAGGTCCGTAGGTGCAATTTGAACTTCCGAGTTTTCACAGTGCGTGACACCAAAAAAGGAATGCTGTCTCGTTGAAAAAAAGTCTCTCCTCTTGATTTTCAGCAGTATAACCACTTCAAGTATTAGAAGATATGTTTATGCGTACGTATGTTAGTTCTCGAGTGAAAAGAAAGAGCTTTTATAAAAAAAGGGCACTCCATATGTTCTTGTTGATTTCCGGCGGCCATATTGGTGCACCAAAACGGTACAACTATATGGCGTCTCCATACAAAGCTCTACAAAGGTGCGTGAAACGTTTCGGCACATAATTTCAACTTACAATTCAAATATTCTCCTGGTTTTAATTCCTTACCCGGTTGGTATTGTAACTTTGAACCTTCTGATTGTTTTTTCTTCACATGAACTGACGGATCAGAATATAATACGGAAACGCCAATCATGTTCTGAAGAGGCCCTCCAAGAAATAACATTTTCAAGTGACGGCGATGACCCAATGGGCGCAAAAATAAAAACTAAAAAATCCGTAGGGCTTCCAACAAAACCCTGAAAAACTACCTGGACAGAAAATTAACCCCCTAAAAATCCCATGCCGAATTCACGAGCCTTAAAAATTACCAGAAGGCATTAAATGATACAATACAAAAAATAAAAATATTACAAATTGAATGTTTGTGTCTGTTTCGATGACTCATCATAGCAGCATTCGAAACAACCAAGAAGATCTTCTGTTTTAACAATAACGCTATACAGAATAACAACTTCAGATAGTTTTGAATACCCCTAAAAATCCACACTTAAATCAAGCCACCCAAAAAACTACTTGCCAAATTTTCCTACCCCAAAAATCCTGGATTCGAAAATCTCAACCTCCGCCACTCCCAAAAAAAAATTCCTTCGATCACCCCCGTCATTTAAAATCAGAAGTGCTGCCCCATATGGAATCCATATTAAAGAGGATATTTGGGGCAACCCTATCCCACGTTATGACACTAATAAATTGATTGGATAAGATTGGATTGGATTATATTGTACCCATAAACCCCTCCTGGGGTGGAGCGTTGCGTGACGGATGCCATCGTTTACTGCGTCTGCGGCCTTGCCACAAGCGTGATAAACGTCGTGCCCCACCCTTGAAAAAGACTATTTTAAGAGACAGCTCACAAGCTGCAGTCTGGTATCGAATACACGTTGTTATGATCAGCGTTGCAGTAGTCTTTGGACTTCTCGTTTTATGTTCATCGAATTAAGCACCCAGGGGAAGAACTCCCTATAATGGCCTAGACGGTGAGGCCTCATCCAAAAGAGGTACCTTTTCAGGTTTCAGGTATATGAAAGGATAGGGAAATCTGTCATTTCGGTCTGTAAAAGGACCTTAAGGCCTAACAGACGCATTTTATGGCTTTGTAAGCGACAGCAAAACTTCCTGGTTTAGTGATATATTCACATACAAACAAATGGTGCATTTACAGAAGTTCGCAAAAGATGCAGGGGTACCATTTATCATTCAAATTGAAAGGGATGCCTTTTATGTTAAAAATAGTTTATGTAAGGATGAGATGTTGGACCTTGGGGTGGAGCCCCCCCGTGTAAGACTTCACTGAATGCTCCCCCCTCCGCCGGGATTTAGCATAACCAGGGCTGCCATTAACTTCTCTTTAGAAGAAATCCCGACGTTCTACTACTTTTCTGTCTGTTCTGTTTCAGCTGGCAGACCACCTCTTGGTCAAATGCCCTTCATTGTGTCTCCTGAGGGAATAACCTTGGCACAGTCTGGTACAATTATGAAGTACATCTGCAAAAAAGGAGGTGATGTATTGAACGTAATTTGTTAATCAGCTTATCATTCCTGCCGTAGCCTGCGAGCCGTGAGGAGACCGCGTGAGCGCGTGGCCAACCCCTCGCGCCTGCGTCTCCTTTTGCTTGTTGTTCTCGCGTGACTTTTCGCGACGACCCCAAAAGGAGAGCTGGCTCCCAGGCTACTCCTGCTCATTAGCCTCCCGAGTAGATGTTTTTCGAAGCTTCATCACGCGTTCTTCCCCCAAGGAAAGCAAAGCCCTAAGAAGGTCTGCGTAGGAAATTACCTGTCGATATAGTTTATACAAGTTTATTTTCAAGTTTTTTTTTTCTCCCCATTCGATTCCTTCCTTCCTTCCTTCCTTCCTTCCTTCACTCCTTCCTTCCTTCTTTCCTTCCTTCCTTCCTTCCTTCCTTCCTTCATTCCTTCCTTCCTTCCTTCCTTCCTTCCTTTCTTCCTTCCTTCCTTTCTTCCTTCCTTCCTTCCTTCCTTCCTTCCTTCCTTCCTTCCTTCCTTCCTTCCTTCATTCCTTCCTTCCTTCCTTCCTTCTTTCCTTCCCTCCTTCTTTCCTTCCTTCCTTCCTTCCTTCCTTCCTCCTTTCCTTCCTTCTTTCCTTCCTTCCTTCATTCCTTCCTTCCTTCCCTCCTTCTTTCCTTCCTTCCTTCCTTCTTTCCTTCCTTCCTTCCTTCCTTCCTTCCTTCCTTCCTCCCTTCCTTCATTCCTTCCTTCCTTCCTTCCTTCCTTCCTTCCTTCTTTCCTTTCTTCCTTCTTTCCTTCCTTCCTTCCTTCCTTCCTTCCTTCCTTCCTTCTTTCCTTCCTTCCTCCTTTCCTTCCTTCATTCCTTCCTTCCTTCCTTCCTTCCTTCTTTCCTTCCTTCCTTCCTTCCTTCCTTCCTTCCTTCCTTCCTTCCTTCTTTCCTTCCTTCCTTCCTTCCTTCATTCATTCATTCATCAACCCATCCATCCATCCATCCATCCATTCATCCAGTCCGTCTGTCCTCGTTCGCTCGTTCTTTTATCATTCTCCCATTCTCCCTTTTTTTTTCATTCTCTCTCTCTCTTTTCTTTTCTTTTCTTTTCTTTTCTCTTCTTCCTTGTCTCTGAGTCTTTTTTTCTCCTTTTCATTCTCTCTTTCTTACCTTCCCTTCTTTTCCTTTCTCTCTCTTTTTTTTCTTCTTGCTTTTTATTAGTTAAGAAGGCGAATGCTTGATTAGCTTTCATTTTTACTTATGGTGATTAGGTTTGTGCCCAGCTGACAGCTTTGATGAAGCGACAGCGGATATGATAAGTGATGGAGTTACTGATTTATTTAGGCCATTGAGCAACATATACCATGAGAAAGATGAAACGAAGAAGGTATTGCAAAAGTTGATGTCCGTTTCAGTTCCCCACATAGAATGTAGTCATGCTTTACTCCGGACTGCAATTCAGTCGGTCTTTTTCATAAAATCGGCTTTGCAAAGCGCTTCGCACGATATTCGGGAGTTTGAGCAAAGACGTTTTTGAGCGACGCCCGTCAACCGGAAGTGAACTTTTTGTAATGTTGGGTCGTGATTTTGAACAAATTTTCTATCAGATCGTCTTTATCAGAATGAAGACACTGAGCTACCACTCGCGCGCGCGTTCTTAATCTAGGAAAAAATACGGGCTATTTTGCAGTCTAGATTTCCCTCAGCGGCATAAAATTCTTAATTTGCTAACATTGGGAATTGAACAAGGTCTGGAAGGGTATTTTCGGGATCCAGGATTTGACCAAAATACGGTGCGCGATTCGGGAAAACGCAAAATTTCTTGACGGGAAACAAGATTTTACAGCTACCCTGGAAGCGGTATACGCCAAAATTTAAGCACGGGATGCGGGATGTTTTTGCGCGTATGTTGTGAATTCGGGAAATCATACGTTTGAGCGGCAAACTGCGAATCAATCGGGCACATTTTGAGTGTTGTCTCCTTTCAGACCAAACTTTAAAGTGTGCCTTGTTTGTTTGTTTGTTCTTTGTTTGTAGAAACAAAAGAGCAATTCGGGAAAGCGATATGGAAAAAAAAAATGCGGGATGCGGTATTTTTTACCCCCTTTCATTCTCTTGCAGACCCTGATTGAAGTAAAATACTTGGCTAAAAGAACGTGTTTCACATAATCGCATAATTTCACATAATCGAAACGAAGAAGGTAATGCGAAAGTTAATGTCTGTTTCAGTTCCCCACATACAGAGCCTGTCAGGCTTTACTCCTGAGATTGCAAATCAGTCGGTCTTTTTCTTTAAATCGGTTTTGCAAAGCGCTTCGCGCGATATTAGGGAGTTTGAACAACTACGTTTTTGAGCGACGCGCGTCAACCGGAAGTGAACTTTTTGCAATGTTGGGTCGTGATTTTTAACAAAGTTTCTAGAAGATCCCCAGTCTCACTCTCCGTTTTCACCCTCACTCCAGGCCTTTCCTTTAACCTCTTGATATGCGCGCGCGTTCTTAACCTAGGCAAAAATAGGGGTTGTTTTGCAGTCTAGATTTATTCAAGACGCCAGTTCCGACCCTCAGCGCCAGACAATGCTTAATTTGCTGAGGTGAGAATTGAACAAGGTCTTAAGAGTTTTTTCGGGATCCGGGATTTGACAAACATACGGTGCGGGATTCGGGAAAACGCAAAATATCTTGACGGGAAACAGGATTTTTAAGCTACCCTGTAAGCGGGATTCGCCAAAATTTAAGCACGGGATGCGGGATGTTTTTGCCTGTATGTTGAAAATTTGGGAAATCATGCGTTTGAGAGGCAAATGCGAATCAACCGGACCGGTGTGTGTTGAGCATTGTCACCTTTCAAACCAAACTATAAAGTGTGAGGAATTCGGGAAAGCGATATGAAAAAAGAATAGCGGGATGCGGGATTTTCTTAAAAAAGGAGCGTTTGTGTGGGATCAGGACCGCCTTTGTACCGTGATTGACGTAAAATACTTGTCTAAAAAAACATGTTTCACATGATTGCATTCGCGTGGCCTGAAAAATTATAAAGAAGGCATATAAATTGAAGCCAGGACAGTATGGGGTAGTTACTACTTCGTTAGTTGTCTCTGTTCTAAGGAAACGCTTTAAAGTTGTTTTCAAGTAGTCATTCTAAGAAGAAAGTCCGCGCTTTTCGAAGTATTGGCAATAATTTTTTCCCAACTGTAAAAACAGCCTTGTGGCGTTGTCCAACCCCTAACGCGCGTTTAATTATATACCATCTTTGACGGAAAAGGTGCCCCTTAAGCAAACCTTATATTGAAAAATCGTACCGCTTTCACATACTTAGTTAAAAACTTTGCATCCCTTTTAACTGCTGTAATTATATATGAATGCACTGTCTTTGAAAATTGCTAAATCACAAAACCACAACGTTTTCTGGTCTTTTTTACAGCCATAAATTTCATCTGTTTGCCCTTTTGGACCTTTTTACTGCCAAAAATGACATACGTCTCTACCCTTCCATATGCTTCAACTAATGAAATACCTCCTCTTTCATAAACCTGAAGCCTGAGAAAAGCACCCCTTTCGGGCGGAGCCTCCCCGTATAGGTCATTTTGGGAGTTTCGCCCCTATCCGTAAGTGGAGTCTTCCCATTGCCAGTTCATCCGTATACAGGGAGCTTCGACATGTACTTCTCAGTTTTGTTCCGTGTACAATCCCGTGGGTTTAATTTACTTTTACCACTTTCCCAGAATTTAGTTTTATTAATGACCTACTTATTGTTTTCCTTAAATGAAGGAAGAGCTGAAAAAGGAGTTTTATGGAACGACGCTTCCTCCCCGACTCGAGAAATTTGAAGCTCTTCTCAAAAACAGGGATGAAGGCAAGGGCTTCTTTCTGGGCGAAAAGGTGAGATACGAGTAATGTGCAAATTAAGCATAACAAGGGGTATTAGGCCTGCTTAGAACACTAACGAGTATAGAGCGTTTTCACTCACGTGGTCAGCATCTATGCTAGTTTATTGGAACAAAAGAAAGTTTTTACATAAGAAAAGAGTTCAACTTCCACAAAACTGGTTTGGGACACAAACATGGCCGACGGTTCATTGGTTTGGGACACGAATATGGCCGCCGTGACGTCATGTGAAAACGATCAATAGTAATTAAGTCATAAATAAAACGATGATAGCCTTCGAATTCAGCCATCTGTCATCGTTCTTGCCACTAGGGACGTCCCAAGCGGCGATCGAGAAGCGAGAAGGGACGCCTTTATCTGCAGGCTAAAACGATGACCGCTCCCTGAGCCTTCAAAGTTCAACCCGTCCCAAAGAAAGTCTTTTCAAAAAATTTTAAAATATAGCAACGTCAGCACATTTTGCATGGCACTGAGCAGCATGAATTCCTAGCGTGACGTCTTCCCTTCTGTTACTCTGTAAATTTGGTGCGCGTCAGGGGTTTGGTCAGCGATTTTTTTAAAATAGGGAGTGCTATGACAATGACGACAACAAAAACGTCAAAAAACTAATAGGTTCAGTGAATAGTCACGGCAACAACTCTTCTAAAACGCGTCTTATTTTAGAACAGCCCTTAGCAGCTGTTCTTAGAAAAACGTCGTATAAATGGCCTTCGCGTCTTAAATAAGGCGCAAACGCATAGTACGCATGCGTTAATTTTTGGCGGGAAAATTTTCGCTTGCCCCGCGGTGGACTGGCAGGCTACTGGCAGGGAAAAGTTATTACATATTACAACGCGTTTTCGATTCCTTGGGCTGCCGTCTATTCTAAGAGTTTTAAGCTTTATTGTTTCTTAATTCGCTCATGTATAATGAGCACGCTGACAAAGACAAAACGAAACACCGAAACACGTGGTCCACCGCTGAAGAAAAGGATTTTTTGTTGTTATGCAAAGAGAGGGCAATAGCAGATCTCGAGGACAAATGTTGGATTGCCGTTGCTACGGGCAACATTCACATGGATACGAGTCAAGAACAGAAATAAGACGCGAACCATATTTACACGAGCTGTTTTCGTCTTAGATAAGCCCTGCTCATATAAATGGTACAGTTCGCGTCTTAAGTAACACGCGTCTTATTTTTCCTCGTATAAATGGCCCTCGTATGTGCGGTTACACGGGACATTTTTTTATTTACCATGGTAAATATTAATGACCCTTTTACCGTGGAAAATTGCTTCGGTGCGTGTGACCGGACTTTCCCGAGATAAATTTACCATGGGAAATATCCATGGTTACGTCAAAAATAGCAAAGAAACCGCTTATAACATTAAACTTGGTAAAAAGCAAGGGTTTTCCGATACCCAAGGCAAAGCAGCCAATCAGATTTCTTCAACATGAAATCCCGAACAATTGCTTTTTTTAAAAGGGTTTCTTTGACACTGTTGAGAGAAAGATCGATGGTGACATGGCAGATTTCACGTTAAGATGAAAGAAACAAGGGAAATTTGAGGCAAAATTTTGAACTGGTTTGTTGGGATAGATCGAACCGTTGGATGCAGCTGAACTTTAAAATCGAACTATATGCCTTCGCTAAATTATCATGAATAACATACCAGTTGAAAATTATAGGTAAATTTTCAACATAACATAAAATACTGCCATTGTCGACGGCGGTTATTACCGTTATTGCTCGAATGAAGCCGTTAAATTTACCACGGCTTCGTTAACGTGGGAAATGCCTTTTACCATGGTTTGTGTAACTGCGTCTATTACCTGAGGCTTGTAGCACACACTCAGAAGAAAGGCTCCCCTAATCCTACGCCCCTAGCGTAACTGCGATTTCTTTCTGTTTCTTATCTGCAGCTGAGCTATGCCGACATCACTTTCTTTGACTTCTTTAACAGCTTCCATTCGAAGGGTAAAGAGGATGTTCCTGGGGAACTTGAGAAGTTCCCGCTCTTGGTGGAGCATTATAAACGGGTGTTAAACGTGCCCGAAATAAATGAGTGGGTAAAGAAACGCCCTGTAACCGAATTCTAAGCTTGTGGTTACTACTGAAGAAATTGTAAAGCGAGAGAAAGGCCTAAAACAGAGATTTTAGGGTGTGCCGTAGTTGAACGACTCCGTGCTTCACAGTTGGTTTTAGGTGCAAAGGAATAAAGAAAACTTTAGAAGGTTTATTCTTGTATTGATCGAATTTGTTCGATGTGCCGATATACCCCGGCTTCAAAGGGAACTCAAAGGGAAACTTGAGTAAAGGTTTTTATATGGGCCGCCGAGACCTTCATTTCGCTACCCTGTTTAAGACAAGAGGCCTTATTTCTTGACACACAGATTCCGAATACAGCAGTAAGTAATTTTTTAAACCCACATCATGGAATTAGATCTTATTGGAAAAAATAGTTCAAAGAAGATTGATTTGTGAGAACCAGTACTCTATTTCCATACTATGAAGAGGACGAAGTGAAAAAGGTAAAGTATCACAGCATCTGCCATAAACGTCATATCTCACTATAGTGTCGCTGCTCGCTAATGCAAGAGAAAGAAAGACACAGTAAAAAGAAACCCTTGAGGGTGTTTTAATCAGAGTAATGTTGACATAATTTCTGCCCATGTATGTCGCGTTTGTGACCCTCGTTTGCTTGCTCTAAAAACGGCCGGGATGGATATTAGAGGACAGGTCTGAAAAAGGGTTGGAAAAAGACACTTCTTCTGGTCCGTTCTGGCAGCACACCTGCCAAAAGATTTACCGAAAGTAACCGCCGGGAACTGTAGGTTTCTAAATTCTTCAGTGCAGGAGAGAGGTTTCAAAAAGCAATTGTAAACGGTATATTTAGGACATTAGGCCAGCTTCAAAATCACTCGCTAAGGACGGTAATTGATGTACCAGTTAAATAACGTTTCCGCCAAACGTGTCAACAAGCGGACAGGCTCCCCCGATCGTTCAACCCTGCAGAGGGGTTTGCGCTCACTTTTGGTAGAAATAGTGTAGACGCAGTATTTTTGCAACAAAAAGCTTTCTTGACTTATCTATTGATATAGGCAGCAAACTTTTTACCACACTATTTAAACCTATTATTACTGTATAACTCTGAAGTATGGGGTGGGAAAAGTGCCAAACTGAACCTGGATTAATTAATGGGGAACATGACCCTGCGGAAATGCGACTATATTCTCCCAATTCTATAAATACTTTCTTGGTTTAAATAAACGAGCTTCTAATGTTTGCGGTAGATTGATTCAATATCCTAGGCAACTCAGCTGAAAAAACTGTAAGCCTGATATATTTTTCATGTGGAATATTTGATTCGTAATCCTTTCCACTACGTAAAATTTCCGGCAAATATTTGCTTCAATGGCGCGCAGAGTAATTATAGTCTTGAAATATAAACAGTCTACTTGCTCATGACTATATCAAAAGAATTAGCAAATACTGGGAAACAGTCCTCCATCTCTTCCGCAAATCAAATTTGTTCTCAGTTTAACAAAACAGGATCAAAAACGACTAGACTCGACAAAAAGGTAAATTAGAGATGACTGAGAATATGCAAATATTGTTCTCAAAGTGAAATGGAAGACGGGAAACACTTCATACTCTCTTTATTGCTTCCTTTCTATTAAAGAACGACAATCTTTCTTTTATTCTACAGGTAGCAAATATCCTCATTTGATTCACTCTCTGATCTGAACTGATATGATAATCTTTCTCTTAATAGCGGAGCGCTACGCGCACGCGATTGGAGCCGTCCATCCGCGAAATTTGGGTAATTATGTGACCGTACGGCTGTCAGTCCGCACCACAGGACAACCAATATCAAATGTCAAACTTTCTACCTGGTGTGGGAGCCTGTAACCTGTGTTTAACTTGATAATGGACCTCCATATTAAGATCAACTGACGGCTGTCAAAACAGGATATCCGCTGACTATTGTCACATAACCGTACGTAGGTCCGTAGGTGCAATTTGAACTTCCGAGTTTTCACAGTGCGTGACACCAAAAAAGGAATGCTGTCTCGTTGAAAAAAAGTCTCTCCTCTTGATTTTCAGCAGTATAACCACTTCAAGTATTAGAAGATATGTTTATGCGTACGTATGTTAGTTCTCGAGTGAAAAGAAAGAGCTTTTATAAAAAAAGGGCACTCCATATGTTCTTGTTGATTTCCGGCGGCCATATTGGTGCACCAAAACGGTACAACTATATGGCGTCTCCATACAAAGCTCTACAAAGGTGCGTGAAACGTTTCGGCACATAATTTCAACTTACAATTCAAATATTCTCCTGGTTTTAATTCCTTACCCGGTTGGTATTGTAACTTTGAACCTTCTGATTGTTTTTTCTTCACATGAACTGACGGATCAGAATATAATACGGAAACGCCAATCATGTTCTGAAGAGGCCCTCCAAGAAATAACATTTTCAAGTGACGGCGATGACCCAATGGGCGCAAAAATAAAAACTAAAAAATCCGTAGGGCTTCCAACAAAACCCTGAAAAACTACCTGGACAGAAAATTAACCCCCTAAAAATCCCATGCCGAATTCACGAGCCTTAAAAATTACCAGAAGGCATTAAATGATACAATACAAAAAATAAAAATATTACAAATTGGATGTTTGTGTCTGTTTCGATGACTCATCATAGCAACATTCGAAACAACCAAGAAGATCTTCTGTTTTAACAATAACGCTATACAGAATAACAACTTCAGATAGTTTTGAATACCCCTAAAAATCCACACTTAAATCAAGCCACCCAAAAAACTACTTGCCAAATTTTCCTACCCCAAAAATCCTG